>NC_136518.1:54936292-54963792 GCF_053919585.1 Euprymna scolopes
GCAGAACGGTGGTTCATTAAAATTATGGGGTCTTCATCGCGCCTGGTCCATAAAGTATGGAAATAAAAAATTTTAAAATTAAAAACGAAAACGTTTCCAAGTGTTTTTGATATAGATGTACAAAATAATACTTTGATAAGTATGTTTTAACTTAAATAGGGATAATATAATAACATTGTGGGGTCTGCGTTCGCGCCTGGCCTCCATAGAAAGGAAATAGGCACAAACTTTAATAAAGACTTTGCATATCTATCTGCGTAAGTATACTTTGATAATTATGTTTCAGTTTGAAGAAATATGGTATAATAAAATTATGGGGTGTTTGATCTCGCCTAACCTCTATAGAATGGAAATATGTCACAAAGTTTAACAAGGTTTTTTTTTAATATAGATCCACAGAATATTGTGATAAGTGTTTCAGTGTGAACAGATATGGTATAATAAATTATGGGGTTTATCTATTTTATTTTTACTTTCATCATATTTTGCTTTGGTTTTGATACCCCCAAATTCGAAGCTATCTCTTTACAACCCTTCCTTTTTCATAACCTATCATACATTCATAAATCAAAGTCCATCTTCTGTAGTCTGTTTTTAAACCCAGTCAGCGACAGGTACTTTTGCTAGTGTATATATATGTATATATAAACGTATATATATATATATATATATATATATATATATATATATGTATATGCCCATACCGAAAGAGCCCTGCAGCATCTCACATCCTGCTTTGCAAAGGCTGCCCAGCTCTTTGGACTCGAGGTCAGCATGAAAAAGACAGAGGTCCTCCACCAGCACGCTTCTCGGGAAGAGTACAACCCTCCCCACATCACCATAGGTTAAATTGAGCTAAAGACAGTACACCAGTTCACCTACCTTGGATGCACTATCACCTCAGATGCAAAGCTCGACAAGGAAATCGATAACCGACTAGCCAAGGCGAACAGTGCTTTTGGCAGACTATACAACAGAGTCTGGCGGAATAAACACCTGAGGAAGGACACAAAAATCTGTGTCTACAGAGCCGTAGTACTGCCAACCCTTCTTTACGGCTCTGAGACATGCGTAACCTACTGCCATCACATACGACTCCTCGAGCGTTTCCATCAGAGCTTTCTCCGAACCATCCTCAATGTACTCTGGTATGACTACGTCACCAATGTTAAGGTCATCCAGCGGGCGAGGACCACCAGCATCGAGGCTATGCTGCTAAAGTCACAACTGCGCTGGGCGGGGCACGTCTCCAGAATGGAGGATCACCGACTGCCCAAGATAACTCTTTACGGCGAACTATCCACCGGCCCCCGTGATAGAGGAGCTCCGAAGAAACGTTACAAGGACTCTCTGAAGAATTCACTTGAAACCTGCCACATTGACCAACGCCAGTGGTCTACTCTTGCTGGAGACCGTGTCACCTGGCGACGCACAGTCCACCCGGCCGTCACCTCCTTTGAATTCTCTCGCATAGAGATCCTGCGCGAAAGGCGCTTCAAGAGGAAGATTCGGGAAATCTCAGCAACCGCACCTGATGGAACTTTTGAATGCAGCCGCTGTGGCCGAGCCTGCTTGTCTCGCATTGGGCTCATCAGCCACAAACGTGCCTTCAGTTGACGTGGACAACCACCTTCAAAGAATCTTCGTTCGCGAAGTAAAGCCATTGATATATGGATATATATATATGTATATATATATATGTTTGTGTCAGGTCATGTCATATGCTACTGGTACCATGTAACCCCGTACTACCTGCCTCATGGTCGGGTCACCGGCGACTAAACTGGTTCCTCCACCAGACTTGTTTGGTGAGGAGGGTGGCTAGTCTCCCTGAAGGATTAAAAATCAGACCTTCCAAAGGGCGAATGAACCCTTTTTCGGGGTCAACGGCCAACTAGCACCGTGTGTGCTTGTGTATATGTATGTGTTGGGGTAGAGAGGGCTCCCGTAAGCCGTAGTGAAGGCAACCTTCTAAGAGAAGCAAATCTCTGATTTAAAAAACCATAAAGCGGGAGACCAGTACCAGCATTAAGCTGGTCTGCAGTTTAACTTGTTGATGGCTATCTTGCTCTTGCTTGTTGCTGGATCTCAACATTTTGAACCGTGAGAGAGAATTAGCTGTCGTACAACGCTAAGACTCTGTAACATCATCTGTGTATAGAGACTCCCTCAGGCATTTGTCTATAAAAATGGTCCTGTGGCGATGGAAAAGTTGTGACACGTGGAGGCTTAAAATGCTAGAAGCGTGTAATAATTGATCTCAATGATCATCTTCAGTGTCATGCCTGCTTGAGCGTGTGAATTCACCGGTAGAACTAAAAAAAAGGTCATTTTTGGGCTCATGGATTTTAAGTGTCTGAGGGAGTGGCACTCGTCTGACAAGACGTTACAATCACCACCATATATAAATGTATATATATATGTATATATATGCATATATATGTATAGATATATGTATATATATACATATATATATACATCTATGTATATATATATGCATATATATGTATATATATATGTATATGTATATATATATATATATACATATATATATATATATATATATACATCTATGTATATATATATGCATATATATGTATATATATGTATATGTATATATATATATATATATATATATATATATATATATATATATACATGTTTTCGAAGGTGATTGATAATTTTAAATCAAAATAAAATTTAAAAATTAAAAATCTGTTTCATAAGAAGGAGCACAACAAAGCCAATAAATTGTACATGTATATATATATATATATATATATATATATGTATATATGTATATATATATGTATATATGTATATATATATGTGTGTGTGTGTGTATGAACTTGAAGTCTTTCAGCTATAATGGAAACTGAAAACAAAACTTATAAAGAATTCTTGGTAAAATAATTTATTAAAAAATAGATCACTTAAGTGCCAGCAGCTACAAAAGAAACCGAAACCAAAACTTATGAAGAAGTCTTGGAAAAAAAATTTATAAAAAAATAGATGACTCAAGTGCCTTTAGCTATAATCGAAACCAAAACCAAAACTTATGAATAGGTAACGCCTATATATCTATAAAAGTGAAAATGTCTGTGTGTCGGTCTGTCTGTCTGTGTGTGCACATTTCTCTACCAAATAACTCTGCCAAGTTCGGTCTACAGACTCGAAATTTGACATACGGGGTATTGAAATTTGTGAAAATCGTCGGGGTTTAAGGGGTCAAAGTTAAACGATTTGACCTTTGAAAACTCTACCAAACCTCTCCATCAATTTTGGGTCTAAACACTTCAAATTTTAGATATAGGTTACTTGGACATGGATCTAACTTTATAAGTTGATTTGAGCCCAAAACAACAAATTTTAAGGGGTCATAATAGGGGTCAAATAAAAAAATGACCTCTGTGGACTCTCCGAAATTACTCAACCAATTTTTGGTCTAAACATTTGAAATTTTACATAAACTATATTCAGACATAGGGCAAGCTTTTTAATCAGGTTTCAGCCGAAAAATTGGCTGCAACGGGTCAAAATTAAAAAGAAAATTGACCTTTGTTATCTCTAGCAAACTACTCAACCAATTTTGAGTGTAAAAATTTAAATTTTACATAAAGGGTATTCAGACATGCAGCAAGCTTTTTAATAAGATTTTGGGCGAAAATATCGCTGTCAAGAGGTCAGAGTTGAAAGAGTTTTCCTTTGCAGACTTTACCAAATTTTTCCGCCAATGTTGGGTCTAAACACGTGAATGTTTAGATGTAGGTTACTTCGACATAAATCAAACACTTTCATTTTATTTGAGTCCAAAACAATAGATGTTAAGGGGTCAAAATTGGGGTGAAAGTTAAAAACTAATTTGATCTCTTGCGTCTCTACCAACTTTTCCTTATGGTAGTTAAGGAAGCCTATTATATAGAAAGGCATTACGGTAAATATACAAACTTTTTAATATGTAAATATGCATATAAAATTATGAACACTACATAGAGTCCTAAAAAGCCAGGCTGACCTACTAGTTATTTATATAAAAAAAAATAGATTACTAGAGTGCCATCAACTATAATCGAAACCGAAACAAAAGCTAATTATAAAGGTATGCACCCTATTTGTTAAAGTCAGTGACTGACTTTAGCAAATAGGGTGCATACCTTTATAACTATTTGCTAATATGTTCTCTCCTCTGATGAGATGGTAGACATCGAAACCCTATAGGTTAATGAGATTAATTTTCTAAAGCATTCTTTGTCTTGCTTAGAATAATAAAAATTCTTTGATATGAAACTCAACCACTTCATTTCATTTGAATGAGAGTTTTTTGAAATTCATTGAATTACAATTTAATTTATTAGGTCTATCTTGCATATCGAGAAATTATTGTGTAGATGGGATAACTTATAGAATATTGCTGCCAGTAATATTTTGTAAACCTACAATCTCACGTTTCCATAACAACTGATTGTTAAATAAAAATATTCTGAAGTATATATATATATATATATATATATATATATATATATATATATATATATATATATATATATAGCATAATCACATTAATTATAATGTAATGAAACAGGTGTCAGTGGATAATTACATTTTAAAAATAATATATATATATATATATATATATATATTTTGTGTACAGAAAGTTGTTAGTTGAGACAGATCATTGGTACCGTCGGTTTCAAGCCCGCTAATAAGGCCCGTTTAAGGTATCCTTATCAAGCTCTCTTCAGCCAATATTCGTCTTTTTCGACGGTACAGTATTCGACGGTACCAATGATCTGTCTCAACTAACAACTTTCTGTACATAAAATATAAGTACGCTCTTAAAATTTGGATTTTCCTTTTAATTGAGCACTCTGCTGGAATTCTTTTTCCAAAAAAAACTAATCATATATATATAGCATAATCACATTAATTATAATGTAATCAGTGGATAATTACATTTTAAAAATAATATATATATATATATATATATATATATATATATATATATATATATATATATATATATATATATACCGCTCCCCATGTGGGGGTTCCAAATTGGTTAAAAAGTGAAAATTATTCCCAACTCGCATTTAGGTAAAAATGCACTTTCGTAAATAATTGAATTTTTTCAAAACATATCGCTAAAACCAAAACCAAACAACATCTAAGTAAATCGCGAATTATCCAGACAGTTGGCGAGATGGTCCGGGGGTAAGGGTTTAGGTTCATTACAGTTGGGTCCCGATTTCGAATCTCGCTAGATACATCCACTCAATAAGCAATAATATGTCGCTAAATATTCCAGAGCATGTATCGGTCAGCTAGTTATTGGTAACTAGAGACCTTTTCAGGTGATACAGCTTATACGAGTGCTATGTTTGTAATGAAAATATCTCAAGTCTTCGTTGGAAATTATTATCAGGGGTGTGGATTATGGTCTGTTTTGAAATATAGGACTAAACAGGGAAAGATAGATGGTTTCGTAAACCATATATATATATATATGATTTAAGAGACGATATATATATATATATATATATATATATATATATATATATATATATAATATAAGAGTCCCAGGGTGTCCGTAAAGTTACTTAACAGTCTTATTGTATTAATAGTTAATATTTATTTTTTTACAGGTTTATTTAATCAAGCAAGCTAACTTTGGAAGAGCGCAAATTTATTTTGAAGCGATATTGGAAAACAGAAAACGCACAAGATGTAATTCGTGATTAGAGTCATTATTTTAATACAGATCCTCCAACACGTTTGGCTATTTATAAACTTCGAGACAAATTTGATGATACTGGCTCAGTTGCCGATGCTCCGCGTTCTGGTCGGCCAAGTATGTGCACTTAACAAAATTTGGCTACAGTTGCTGAAGCATATGCCAGAAGCCCAAAGAAATCACTTCGCCGTGCTAGTGCAGAAATTGGTATCAAACGAACCTCTCTACATAAAATACTCACGAAACTCCACATGAGACCCCATACATTCCGCGCCTAATTCACGGACTTCTTGAGGATGATCCTGATCGCAGATCTCAGTTTTGCGAACAGATCGTCAGGATGTGTGAGGATAATCCCACTTTCTTGGACGAGATTGTGTGGACTGATGAAGGCACATTCAAACTTTCGGGACACGTAAATCGTCACAACTGTGTTTATTGGAGTGACACAAATCCTCATTTTACGATCACGTCCCAATTGAACCAGCCTGGAATAACTGTCTGGGCAGGAATATCGCCTGATGGAATTGTGGGTCCACAGTTATTCGACGGAACTGTTACAGGAGAAAGGTACCTGGACAAACTGAGAAATTTCATCGTACAGGCATTGAGACAACGACCAGATTTCAATAACTTGTACTTCCAACAGGATGGAACCCCACCTCATTATGCTTCATCTGTCCGAAATTTACTGGATGAGACATTTCCTGATAAATGGATCGGCAGGCGAGGGCCCATTGAATTTCCTCCACGATCTCCAGACATAAGCCAATGGACTTCTTTGTCTGGGGAGTCATCAAAGACTCTGTGTATTCGAGAAAGCCAAGAAGTGTTGAAGATCTTCGACAATTTGTTATTGATGCATTTGCCAACCTTGATCGTGACTTGTGCACCAAAGTTTGTCAGAGTGTGGTGTCACGTTGTCGAGAATGTATTGGAGCTGAAGGCCTCCAATTTGAATATTTGTCATAGAAATTGTTTGCCTTGATTGTTACAGTCTTTTCGGATGTAACACGTGTATTTTCTGAGATTTTTTTATAAACATAAAGGTGTTATTTCTTTTTATTTCTTTTGTTACAAATATATATTTTAATACAATATCTTACTGTACTGTTAATATATTACATGGTGTCTGTATAGTAACTTGTAAGGCTGTTTAGTAACTTTACGGACACCCTGTATATGTATGTGTAAGAAACCATATATATATATATATATATATATATATATATATATATGGTTTATTTACCACCCCATATCTTTTCTTCTTTATATACAATTTAAATTTATTTATTATTCTTATTTTTAACAACATGTGACAGAACCTCCTGATATAAATTTCTTACAAAGACCGGAGATATTTTCATTAAAATTTTACTCTCGTATAAGATGTATCGGCTGAAGAGCTCTTTAGTTACCAATAATTAGCTGACCGAAACATGCACATGAATGTCTAGCGACATATTCTTGCTTATGTGAAAACAAATACAAAGTATATCTGGCCCTACTTCAGTATTGAGCACTCTTGTATGGACCTCGTTAAACTTCATTGGTTAATTTACCTCTTGAAACTATTAACCTGGAATATATATATATATATATATATATATATATATATATATATATATATATATATAGCCTAGGTGCCCGGCATTGTCCGGGTGTTTAGAGGTGTGTGTTTAGCAAATAAAAAGTTGTAGTAGGAAGGCAAGCTCTAACCCGTGCCGCGAAGGAGGAAAAGAAAGGGAAAGAAAATCTGACGTCTTAGCCGATGTCGCCATGACGCAACCGGAAGTCAAAAGCGTTTAAATTAACTGAAGTCAATCTTAAGGTGACGATGACTTGCTTAAATGTCGGCGAAAATAACTCGACCCCTCCTTGTACACAACGGCCGAATCTATGATGAAGGAATTAATGTTTTTGGCCGATTCTTCGATATTTGTCGTCTGAAGGGTTTAGCTTCAAAACGATACCGATCTCGTAAAAATCTGTCGCCTCTGTCGAAAGATTTTGCGAGACATACATACATAATACATACATACATACATTTAAACCGACAAGTGAGATTTATATTATAGAAGACATCTACATATCAGCAATAACTTGTTCAGGATACTTTCAGAACTTTCGTAAACCTTTTCAACGTTAAACCCATAAGTGAAGTCGTATCATTGAAATTCTTTAAAGCATCCTTTGAAAGCATTTTCCCATACAACTTATCAAAAGTCTTGAAAATAAGATTGGTTCCCATCACAGAAGATTATCGAAGAATGTTACCTGTGTGAAATGGCCCGGAATAATATCGAATGACAGTTTATATGAAAGGAGAAAAATGAAAGCGGCGAGAATACTTATCCACGGAAGACGTATATCCTGGTTACGTCGCATTCTTCGATTTCACAAAAGCTAGATAAACCCTGATAAAAAAAAACAATCCAAAAAGAAAAAAAAAACAGATTTACTGATCTACAAAAAATGTCGAATACGGTTATAAATGACGAACGACCGGATCCGTGGAATCGGTAACCGAAACACTCAATTCAGTCTGACATTTTAAAATGGCCAATTCTGGCCTATAATCTTCTACTTGTAGTAACATATATAGCCTATGTATAAAGTAAATGTTTTGCAGCTTTTTAATACAATAAATAAATAAATAAATAAAATGAAATAAAAACTATACACTTAATGTTGAATAATCCAGACACCCTGGGAGTTACGTCAAGCAAAATAGTCGGCCACAAGTTTGGATGCAAGGCCTGGGAGATGACGTGAAAGTGATCAAATTTGAACAGGCAAAATCTCCGATCAGCGAATTTGACCCACATTTTCAAAACAATACAGGTTGAATCCTCTGGGCAACATAAAAAGAGATACAGAAAGAGAGTTTTGGTTTGGTTGGTTGTTTTACGGTATATCAACTTTTTTCAGGTTATTTAATGCCGAATCCAGTGATTTTGAAGATTTTTTTTTTAATAGAATATACTTGTTTTTTTTTTTCAAGTCGGTTTCGATTGACCCCATAGTTGGGACCCTAATAGGTACTACCACTGCGGGTCAGAGTAGACCTGGGGGCAATGCAATTAAGGGGTAGCTCCACACTCCCCAAAGCCTGCAAGCTGGGGCCTTGCCATCGGATATAGTTTAAGGGTAAATCCAGAACCAACAGAGAGAGAGAGAGAGAGAGAGAGAAAGATAGAGAGAGAGAGAAAGATAGAGAGAGAGAGAGAGAGAGAGAGAAAGAGAGACAGACAGACAGACAGAGAAAGAGGAGAGACGCAACACTTTCTTGTGCACACCTCCACCAGCCCCGTCACGCACGCCATTAGACTTGTCAGTCCGTCATTTGAAAACAGAAAGTTTATATTTACAAATAAACGAAGTATTTTTATAACCAGTTGTGCGTTTTTATTATCACCAACCAGTCAAGAAATAACAAAGATTTTAAATAAAAATTAAATTGACTTAAAACACATTTGACATCAGAGAAATATAGCATTAATTCTGGTTTGTCATATACTTTATGGCAAATACCGGGCTGTGTTTTAAAAATAAAATATTATTTCCAATCGACTTTATCGATTACATATTTAAATGAGACAGATATAATTCTTTATTTTAAATTTATTTTTTATAAAAATTACTAAATCAAAAAGAGATGAAGAAGAGTAGAAAGTGGACCTTGGCTTTACTTCCGGCAGCCTTGTAACTCTCGCTTTTCTTATAATGTCTATTAGTCCTTACATTCCATGTTTCTCAACAACGTGTGAATTGTTATTTTCTGTTTCAGTATGTATTAGCGGGGAGGGGAGTGAAGTTGGCTCTTCCCGGTCGTAAAATACACTTAAATATCATATTCTAATTCGTCCAGATTTCGTATATATTATTATAGAGCCGTGATTTCAAAAGCAGAACGAAAATATTTGGATGCTATCAGCTAAAATCGAAACCGAATGCAAAACTGTAGCATTTAAAGCTGGTGACGTTACCACTGTACCAACTGTAACACGTTACCACTGTACCAACGTAACACGCATATAAAGTGATTAAAATTAAAAAGAAACTAAGATGAATATAATAATATCTAACGATTTTTTTATTTCAATGTTAACCCAAAAACCTTAAAAACTATCCGTCAAATCAAGATTATCCCAAGATGAACCAGGTATATTTTCTTATAGGCCAATTTAAAACCCCAGAGACTGTTATGTGCCCGTTTAATGTTATACTTGTTATATAACCTGTTTACACAATCACTAAACGATCAATAGGCGCATTGATATCTAGATTATCTAAAATATAAATACACGTTAATAAATACATCATATATACACCCCTTTATGTCACACAGAATCTTCCGACAATATTGCACAGAGAAACGGGGAATTGCCATAGGCAGTTTACTGATTAAGTTCAGCCTGATAAACACCTACTAAAGCACAGTTTACCACTAAACACTCCTCCCATGTCCTCACTCTCCCCCCTACTTTCCTAAGTGGACCCATCACACACTATCATCTACTTCCACTTCTGTGGATTTACGGTTGTAATAATTAAATACGAATATGGTGATCTTATTATATATTTATATTTAAAATCCGCTGAGCGAAGATTTCCTGTTAGGGCAAGCATTGGAGTCTGGAACTACACTGTAGGAACATGTCTGCAATAAGAACATCGAATGGCGCTATGGCATCGCAACACCTGAGGGTAAAATGAGGGGCGAGCGGTTCAGGTGGTATCGACATGTACTTAAGAACGGTAATATGTCGAAACCCTGCATTAAAAGTCATCGTGAATCGGTTTAGTGGAAGGCTGATGATATGGTGGGCAAACACTTTGCCAAATATTTCTTTAATAGCAGCTTTCACCCGGACCAAGCATGTGATCGTGTCAAGTTGAGACAGCAATCCATCATTGGGGATTCCGATGTAGCTAAGGGTTAATGCATTGTACTTTCGGTTTTCGTTTCGATCTCAGGTCGAGTATGGTTTTTACTTACAAAGCAGTGAATTGTTTAGAAAAAAAAACCCATCCTACTCGCATGAACATG
Source organism: Euprymna scolopes (assembly GCF_053919585.1). Taxonomy (NCBI): domain Eukaryota; kingdom Metazoa; phylum Mollusca; class Cephalopoda; order Sepiida; family Sepiolidae; genus Euprymna; species Euprymna scolopes. The sequence continues at coordinate 54,947,077 of NC_136518.1, forward strand.
TCTAAGTTTCTGCATGAATTAAAACGTAATATTGATGTGTATTTTAGGACCGGGCAACACCGGGAGGTCTGCTAGTATAATATATATATATGTATATATATATATATATATATATATATATATATATATATATATATATATGTATATATACACATATATATATTCGTGTGTATATATATATATATACACACACACACCGGCTCTGTCGGTGGGGCATTAGAATACGCCGACTGCCCCCCCCCTTCAGAGGGTAAAAGTCCCTCAATGGGGGTCCTGGATATGGCCTTAAACTATATCCAGTGGTGAGACCCCAGCTTGTGGGCTTTGGGGAGTGTGGAGCCACACTTTAATTACCATTGCTCCCAGATCCACTCTGACCCGGAGTGGTAGTACCTGTTAGGGTCCCAACTATGGGTTAAATAGAAACCGACGTCAAAACAACAAATATATTCCATTAAAATTTTTTTTTCTTCAAAATCTTTAGATTCGGCATTAAATAACCCGAAAAGGGTTGATATGCCGTAAAACAAAAACAACCAACCAACCACACACACACACACACACACACACACACACATATATATATATATATATATATATATATATATATATATATATATGCATGTGTGTGTGTATGTGTGTGTTTTGTATTTCATTTTAAGTTGAGACAGTAATTCATCATTGGGGACCCCGCTGTAGCTAAGGGTTAATTCAAGAGATAAAGAAAGAAAAAAAAAAAGCAAACAAATAAACAAAAGCACCCGAATATTATTACATTCAAACTCAACTGTGAAAATCTATGCGAACTAAACTTTGATTGATCTCTATTCCACAATTGAGCCGAAACAAGATCTTGATCTTCTAATTATTGTCGGCTCAACTGACGAAATAGTTTTATATGCACGCAAAAATTATCAGGAAGGCAGGACGTATTTATTTATATTTGACATTGGTTGGATTTGACGTTATCACGCGATGATTGATCTTTTACTCTCTCTCTCTCCCTCTCTCTCTCTCTCTGTCTTTGTATCTCTATGTATCTCTCCCTCTTTGTTTCTTATTTCTCTCTCTCTCTCTCTCTCTCTCTCTCTCTCTCTCTACATATCTTTCTTTCTTTCTCTCTGCTTTTCCCTCTATCTCTTCCATATTCTCTTTCTCTTTACCTGTTTCACCTCTATCCCCCCTCCGCTTTCTTTATTTATTCTCTTTCTTTTTATCTCCGCTACCATTCTCTCTCTCCTACTCTCTATATCTGGCTCTTTCTGCCATCTTTCTCTGAGGTCTTCTCTTTTTGTTGAAACATTTTTCAATCGTTCTGTACCTGTTTCTCTCTCTCTCTCTCTCTCTCTCTTTCTCTCTCTCTCTTTCTCTCTCTCTTTCCGTCTCTGTCTGTCTCTTTCCATGTCTCTCTCTACATATCTCTCTCTACATCATTATATATATATATATATATATATATATATATATATATATATATATATATATATATATATGTCCCTCAACATTCCTCTCTCTTCCTCATTATAAAAAAAGTCTACAATCAAAAGCAATAAAGGAGAAGCGAATTAAAAAAATAAATAAAAGCGCACGAAAAACAACAACAAAAAAAGAAGGTCGGAACGAGATCGATGAACGATAGCAAAATCGTGACAAAAGTCTTTTGCGGTTTTTGTGTTTATTCACGTGGATTATATTTTGGAAACTCGCGTCATTTCGTTTGGTCTTATTTTTAGAAATTGTAGCGAGCGAGTGAGTGAGTAAACGAGAGAATGAGTGAGTGAGTGATTGAGAGAGACAATGAGTAATGAGAGAATGAGTGAGTGAGTGAGTGAGTGAGTGAGAGAATGAGAGAGTGAGTGAGTGAGTGAGTGAGAGATTAAGTGAGGGAGTGAGTGAGTGAGAGAATGAGTGAGTGAATGACAGAATGAGTGAGTGAGTGAGACTATGAGTGAGTGAGTGAGTGAGAGATTGAGTGAGTGAGAGATTGAGTGAGTGAGAGAATGAGTGAGTGAGTGAGATTGAGTGAGTGAGTGAGAGAATGAGTGAGTGAGAGAATGAGTGAGTGAGAGAATGAGTGAGTGAGAGAATGAGTGAGTGAGAGAATGAGTGAGTGAGTGAGATTGAGTGAGTGAGTGAGAGAATGAGTGAATGAGAGAATGAGTGAGTGAGTGAGTGAGAGAATGAGTGAGTGAATGAGAGAATGAGTGAGTGAGTGAATGAGTGAGAGAGTGAGTGAGTGAGTGAGTGAGAGAATGAGTGAGTGAATGAGTGAATGAGTGAATGAGAGAATGAGTGAGAGAGTGAGTGAGAGAATGAGTGAGTGAATGAGAGAATGAGTGAGTGAGTGAGTGAGAGAGTGAGTGAGTGAGTGAGTGAGAGAATGAGTGAGTGAGTGAGAGAATGAGTGAATGAGAGAATGAGTGAGAGAGTGAGTGAGTGAGTGAGTGAGAGAATGAGTGAGTGAATGAGTGAATGAGTGAATGAGAGAATGAGTGAGTGAGTGAGTGAGAGAATGAGTGAGTGAATGAGAGAATGAGTGAGTGAGTGAGTGAGTGAGAGAGTGAGTGAGTGAGTGAGAGAATGAGTGAGTGAGTGAGAGAATGAGTGAATGAGAGAATGAGTGAGAGAGTGAGTGAGTGAGTGAGAGAATGAGTGAGTGAATGAGTGAATGAGTGAGACTATGAGTGAGTGAGTGAGAGAATGAGTGAGTGAGTCAGATTGAGTGAGTGAGTGAGTGAGAGAATGTGTGAGTGAGAGAATGAGGTAGTGAGTGAGATTGAGTGAGTGAGTGAGTGAGAGAATGAGTGAGTGAGTGAGTGAGATTGAGTGAGTGAGTGAGTGAGAGAATGAGTGAGTGAGAGAATGAGTGAGTGAGAGAATGAGGGAGTGAGTGAGTGAGTGAGAGAATGAGTGAGTGAGAGAATGAGTGAGTGAGAGAATGAGGTAGTGAGTGAGAGATTGAGTGAGTGAGTGAGAGATTGAGTGAGTGAGAGAATGAGGGAGTGAGTGAGAGATTGAGTGAGTGAGTGAGGGAGTGAATGAGTGAGAGTATGAGTGAGACTATGAGTGAGTGAGTGAGAGATTGAGTGAGTGAGAGAATGAGTGAGTGAGTGAGATTGAATGAGTGAGTGAGAGAATGAGTGAGTGAGAGAATGAGGGAGTGAGTGAGAGATTGAGTGAGTGAGTGAGTGAGAGATTTAGTGAGTGAGAGAATGAGGGAGTGAGTGAGAGATAGAGTGAATGTGAGATTGAGTGAGTGAGTGAGTGAGGGAATGAGTGGTTGAGGGAGAGAATTAGTGCGTGAGTGAGCGAGCGAGTGAGTGAGAATAAGTGAGTGAGTGAGAGATTGAGTAAGTGATTGAATGAGTGAAAGAATGAGCGAGTGCGTGAGTGAGTGAGCGAGTGATTGAGTGCGTGAGTGAGTGAGAGAATGAGTGAGTGAGAGATTGAGTGAGTGAGTGAGAGAATGAGTGAGTGAGAGATTGAGTGAATGAGTGAGAGATTGAGTGAGTGATTAAATGAGTGAGAGAATGAGCGTGTGAGTTAGTGAGTGAGTGAGCGAGTGAGGTAGAGATTGAATGAGTGAGTGAGAGATTGAGTGAGTGAGTGAGTGAGAGAATGAGTGAGTGAGAGATTGAGTGAGTGAGTGCGAGAATGAGTGAGTGAGAGATTGAGTGAGTGAGTGAGAGAATGAGTGAGTGAGAGATTGAGTGAGTGAGTGAGAGAATGAGTGAGTGAGAGATTGAGTGAGTGAGAGAATGAGTGAGTGAGTGAGAGATTGAGTGAGTGAGAGAATGAGTGAGTGAGTGAGAGAATGAGTGAGTGAGTGAGTGAGCGAGTGCGTGAGTGAGTAAGAGAGAGACAGAGTGAAGTTGCTTGGAACTTTTAGTACTAGGTTCATCTTTAAAATGAATATAAAACGTGTGTGGAGGGGGAGATAGGGAGTAAAAAAGAGGAGGCAAAAAAAAAAAAAGAAAACAGACAAAAAAAAAAGTAGATAAAATTTACCGAGAGAAAGAAAAAAGTAAAAAAAAGAGTGTAACGAGAGAAAAGCGGATATATAGTATAAACAGGAAAAAAGAAGTAAATAGAGGGAAGTACACAATATATATATATATATATATATATATATATATATATATATATATATATATATATATAATATCAGGGAAACCCGACGTTATCCGTGATTGAATGAGGATCCACGAATGCTCCATACTTTCTATACGTTTACTGTCATCAGAAGTAGGCGTGAACACACTTGTTAAAGACGTGTAAAGCTCGCCTAATGGTTATCGTACTTACTTTCGGTTTTCGTTTCGATCTCAGCTCGAGTATATATATATATATATATATATATATATATATATATTTTTTACTTACAAGAAGTGAACTGTTTAGAAAAAAAATTCTACTCGCATGCACATATCTAAGTTTCTGTATGCATTAAAACGTAATATTGATGCGTATTTTACGACCGGGCAACACCAGGGTGTCTGCTAGTATTATATATATATATATATATATATATATATATATATATAATACTAGCGGACTAGCAGACCTCCCGGTGTTGCTCGGTCATAAAATACACATCAATATTACGTTTTAATTCATACAGAAACTTAGACATGTGCATGCGAGTAGGATGTTTTTTCTAAACACACACACACAAATTTCATTTTCAACGTGCTTTTAAACTGGACTTTTAATAATTATAATATACATAATGTATATACATTATTTATATAAAATATATATATGTATATAATATATATATATATTATATATATATTTGTTTATATATAATGTATATATATATGAATATATATATAACTACTTAATTTACTCACATAAAATTAACATACGAAAGTATAGATTGATGCGTAAACTTTAAGTATTTACTTAAAAAGTGCTCCATACGTAGGTAGAACTAGTTAGTAATTTATAAAATATATATGGCGATTAAGCTACACTAATATTCCGCGTTTCATCCACTCTAGGACTGTTCAGGCTTAAAAACAACATGAGAGATAGAAAAAAACATGAGAGATAGAAAAAAAATCCCAACAGAAGAGAGAGTGAGAGAAAGAGAGAGAGAGAGAGAGAGAGAGAGAGAGAGAAAGAGAGAGAGAGAGAGAGAGGGGGGAGAAACTAAAGAAAAAATGTAAGAGAAAGACGGGAAAAGAACAAAAGAAGATATAAAGGGCATGGGGTAGAGTACGGATAAGAGGAAAAGGAAAAGGAAAAGAGGAAAAGTAAAAATATAAGGAAAATGTAGAAGGAAATAGAGGAAGAGAGGGAGTGTGTTCTATATAGATATAGTAAGAAAGAATACAGTAACACATGATGAGAGAGAGAGAGAGAGAGAGAGAGAGTTAATAAGAGAGAGTGAGATTTTATTTATTTTATTCTATTTTTCGGCGTAATAAATTTCGGCAATCCTTTTCCAAAATCAATTACCAACAAAAAGATGCAAGGTTATTTTCAATTTTCTTTACCCATGAGGGAGGGTAGAGGAAAGCGCGAGAAAAAGAAAATAAAAGCCAACCACGTTTCGTGTTGCTGCTCAGATATTGAAACGAAAGTTTCTCTCCCCCCCCCCTCAATATTTTCTTTTATTAAATCCTTTTCATTTGTTTGTTTCGCTTGAAATTGCTGACACTAATGAAAACTTGACAAAGCGAGAGAATAGTTTACCGAACGAAAGACAAAAATATTCACAAAGAAACGGAGATTTCAGTTTTTTAATTTCATTTCGCATATTTCCAGGGTTCTTGCAAGAAAACAAAAAGCAAACCAAAACCGAACCACGTGCGTTTTGAGAAGACGTGATGACAAGATCTCTTGACGTCTTTTGTTCTCAGCTCACAATTGTATTCCTGTCTTGACTCCAGTAATGGAAAGGAAAACAATATGACTGGCGCTTAAGAACCAAAAACCTTCAAGACATTTGAAACACCTACCATTTGATAATGAGGTCTTACCGCGAAATATATTATGAAACACGGCTACACATACTAGATCACTGTAATAGTTGTGAACTACTGTTCTCGATGAACTTGCTGTACAACCCCCCCCCCAACAAATTAATCAAAAAGATACAACGCTTCCAAAAACAAAGAACAAAGTTATTCTTTTTATTAAAATTATTAAAGCCACAACGAAACAGAAAATTCACCTCTCTACGGCGATTACTACAGTCACTGCTACAGAGAGATGGTCTTACCTATTGAGCCGACTACAAACAACGTGTGAACAAGAAGACAGCTGTTTTCTCTGAATGAGATGATACTGACAGGCTGTTTGCACTGGCGAAAAATATTGCTTTTTGCTGGAGTTCTATAAAAACAACTGTTAAGAACCCACAAGTTTCTGGAGATTCACACCGCACTGTTTGATAAAGAGGTCTTACCACGAAATATAATATGGAACTCGGTTACACACATTATATCACTGTGTAGAAGTTGAGACTATATCAAGTAAGGTTTACTAAGATATTCTAATTAATTTATTTTTATTCTCCTTCTAACATCCACATATTTCCACTCTTTGCATTGTAATAAACTTCTATATTTATCTTAGTATTTCATTTATACAAAAAAAGAAACAGTTTAGTTTGATTTCTTGAAGTCTAATCCATCAAGATGACAACTCTGTTTTCATCTTTGGTTCCCCGTTGTAAAACATGTATAACAAGAACATTTTCTATATTTTCTATAACAATTTAAAAGAACTTAGAGAGAGAGGTCACTTTCCACTGAGCAACTGTGCTATAGCCACCGCCCCCAAAATCCAACCCTTCACCAAGGTGGCAATTTGACAGATTCAGAGTTACCCAACAGTGTTTGTGTGAATTGGTGATCTTTTAAACGCATTTCTGATTAAAATATTATTACGTACTTACGTGTTATGTCGAAATTTATATAAATTTTTAAAAAAATTACGAAAAATGATCCTTTATAAAATAATTACAAATAAAAAAACACTATCGAGTTTAGCAATTTATAAAGTTTTATCGTATGTTTAAATGTTGACAAGTTCGAAAAGTCCAAGAAAAGTAACCGCAATCGATAATTTTTGCTGAATAATTATGTACCGCAATTTTTAAACACAAGATCTCGGGACGTAATTGGGATTGATTTTTCTTTTAATTTTAAGATATTAATTACACATCTCCCGGATCATTTTTCGTAATTGATGCTAATTTCAATATGATATGCGTAAGAAATGTTTTCAACTGAAATGCGTTTGTTTAAAAGATCACTTACATACAAAAACACCTTGCTCAACTAGAACGGATATGGTTAGAATCCCGAAGGAGACGGCATCAGGATCCATCGTTCACTGGTCGTCTCTGCATCTGCATGTAGCAAGCAGAGATGTGAGATGGTGAATTAACAAAGTTGTTTGGAGCCAAACTTTCGCCGACTTTGCATGCAAAAGTCTATCCCTGCAACTTTAAGTGTAATCTTACGAGTTGATAAATTGCTGCGACCAACGAGGAGCACTTCATGCGGACGAGATTCTTTTGAAACACAATACTTTTGAGCTATACCTTGAAGTCCGATTTCATTATCAGCATGAACATCACCAACAACATCATCATCAACAATTACACGTAATACAGCCCACTATAGCTACATGTATAAATAATCTGGACTTCTCACTTGGCCAATGTGATCTAACCTCGGATTGTAATTGGTTCATGTGGAAAACTTTCTTTTAGATCAAGCGGCTAAATTGTCAAAAACAGAATTCCGCCAACACAGTTACTTCACACAAAATTCTAGGGAAATTTCACTCATCCTTTCAATATGGCCACACTACTGAAGTCTCTTCTCTTGCAAACATATCCTCATACTGTACAGCCTTAATCTTCGTCTGAGATTATCAGATCCAAGCAATATCACCTGTGTTTGTTCATCTTGAAATCAAGATAAAAAATATTGGTAACTATTGGCAGACCCCCCAAAAGTTTAAACGTCATTCAAGAACTAAGAAATCCAAAATAAAGATGTAGAAAGCTTCCACTTTCCGTTTAGAAAAGTTAACCAGAAAAGAAGGTCTGCAAACATAGCGAAACAGAAAACTGGTATAATATTGTCAAAAAATGGTATAATATTATCAGAAAACTGGCATAATATTGTCACAGAATTGGTATAATATTGTCAGATGCGTATACAATGTCGATGAGAATGACAGATGTTAATTCATGACCTCAAATCCGTACAGTTTTGATGATGAGGATGACGATGATCAGGTGTACTTATTTAGCATTTTTGTCACTCACACGTAAGGGGCTACTATCATATGAGCCAGATTAATAGGAGGGGTCGTCATCCCGTGAAAGCAGTTGGGCGGCACTATGTTTCCTTACATTAAATTTAAATTTCTGATGATGATGATGATGATGATGATGATGATGATGATACTTTTTAAGACTTTTCCTCACGTCAAGCAAAACATATCACTGCAGCTTAAGATACGGGCCAGATTTATAGAGTTAGGTATTAGCGCGATTTGGCAGCAAGATGCATTTTTATATTACATTGATAATTTTTTACGATGATGATGATGCTGATGATGATGACGATGACGGCGATGATGATGATTTTTAAAAGCTTTTCTTCACTTCAAACAAGACATATTACCGATGTAGCTTAAGAGGCTGCAATGATACGGTCGCGATTCATAGAGTTAGGCCTTAGAGAGCAGGGGCGAGCAATTTGGTAGCAAGATGAATTTTTACATTACATTTACATTTTTTACGAAGACGACGACGACGACGATGATGATGATGATGATGATGATGATGATCGAACTGGAGTTTGAAGTTAATATTACACAGCAGAATAGTATGTCATATACAGGAGATGAGAGAGTATGTTAATTCTGTGTTTCAAAACTGTCTACCTTTGTGAAAGCATTCCAATAATAGTGATGTCCCAAGGAAACCTTTACACAAGAATGTATGATTTCTTTAATTCGCCTATAAAATGAAAGAAATATTTTTCTTTTTATACCTATCTTAGAAGACTGACGGGCTGCTGGAATCAGTCTGTACTCGTCGAACAAGTTGTTTGGTTTCACATTAATCACGTACAGTTTTATGTCCTCTGCCACTGTTTTCATTTACCAAATATATTCTGCAACTATATTTTCTGCGACTCATTATGTCATCAGAAAAGCCATCGTTTCAGTTCCTCCTCAGATCTGAAAGAACCGATGCGGTGACAAGCTTAAGACGTGGCGCTGAACGGTTAAGCAAGATACTTATTATTGATCTGAAAATATACGGTGTTGGCCATTAGAAGCGTGAGTAGCTGTCAATAGTGCAAGCGTTAGCAATGGATCGCCGGACATGGTCAGCTTTCGTATGAGATGCGGTGAATTCATTGGCAAGAGATGGCTTAACCGATCCGGAGTGAATGCTGCTTCAAGACAAGAAATACTATTATACTAAAAAAAAAATGTGATGGTTTGAAAATATTGCTATAATACGTTCAAACGTTCAAAAAAGGTATAAAAGAATTTGTATTGAAAAAACACAAAAACAAGTGAAGCATGCATGGTCCCCGTGAGTGCACAGTGAACGAGGCATAAAAAATGACTAAGTTCAGCACCCCCTCCCATGTAGCACCAAAAGTCCCCAGGGGACGTCAAATGTTGATGAAAATGAACAAACGGTGCAGTTTTAGGCCTAAAAATGTGTAAGTTTGAGTTCTGCATCATGCAAAAAAAAAAAAAAAAAAAAGAAATTACTAAGTCCATTCTTTGCTCCCCCAATTTAGCCCCACAAGTCGTCAAGGCCTTAATATATTTAAATTTGAGTTTTGCACCATGCAAAACTGCTAAATAGACATACACGGAAAAATTTGGACAAATATGGTAAAATAGTCTCAAAAATGGAGTGTTTTTATTAGCCCTAAAAAGCCCGTTGATTAACTGATATCTCTACAATTATATAAATGCAACCTTTTCTGTGTGTGTGTATGTGTGTGTAAGTTCGTTCCTTATAGATTCAGAAACGGCTGAACAGATTTTCTTTAAAATTTACAGAACTTTAGTGCATAAGCCTGGGAGTGATCTTAGTTAGTTTCTGCCTCAGAATACCTCCGATAATTACCGATAATCGATAATCAAAACCGTTATTTTAAGTTATCTATCATCAGTAAAGCCATTTTTTTTCATGTCGTTGATTAGTAACACCGATAAAACAACGGGCCGTGAAAATTCTACTGTGGGTAATTTAATAGCGTACTGTTTTTTGTTTTTGCACGACGTGGGCTGTAGGTTCAAACTCCGCGCGTAAATTTCTTAATTTCTTTTTCATTAACTGCAAAGAATTTTATAAGATTTGAAAATTTACATTTTTTTTTTTTTTGCATGACGTGGTCTGTATGTTCCAACTCCGCGCATAAATTTCTTAATGTTTTTTTTTCGTTAACTAAAAAGAAGTTTATATATATATATATATATATATATATATATATATATATATATATATATATATATATATATATATGTTTATATATATATATATATATATATATATATAAAAAACTATTTAATTTACTCACATAAAATTAATATACGAAAGTATAAATTTATGCGTAAACTTTAAGTATTTACTTCAAAAGTGCTCACTACGTAGGTAGAGCTAGTTAGTAAGTTATAAAATATATATGGCGATTAAGCTACACTAAATATTCCGCTCTAGGACTCTTCAGGCATAAACCTGAAGCGTCCTAGAATGGATGAAAGTGTAGCTTAATCCCCACATATATAATTTTTATTTCGGTTTCGATTCAAGCTGATGCATTCAAGTCATATGGATATTTTTTGTACTTTTGAAATCAAAAGTTTATTATATAAAAGAATCGATACGAAAATTGCCTACAATAAATAGGAAATCTGTATAGATTAAAATATCATATTTAAGCGTATTTTATGGCCGGGTTACGTTGGGCGCCCCTGCTAGTGTTATATAATTCACGGGTTTAATCATGTGGAAAAAATAAGTTCGAAGATAGAAAATCACATTTTGAAAATAAAAACATTTTCAGGGCTTGAATGCTATGAAACTAATCAGTCAAAAAATAAAAAACAAAAACAAAAAAAAACGACTCAGTTAATTATTTAAGCATTCCAAACAAATCAATAAGACTAAAAGAATAAAAAAAACTAAATAAAAAGGAATTATATACGAAAGACTAATTAATTCCAGACACATTTAATAAGCAACTCGCAGAAGACAATAGATTAAAAAAAAAAATGCCAGAAAACTTTTGCAGACAAAACAAGTTTTTCTTTTTCTTTTTGCTATTGTTTTGTTCATAGACACTAAGGATTATTTTGTTCAGAATAGCACCATGGTTCATATATTTCGATATTTCTGACACCTAATACTTTTATGTTTAGGTTGAAGACTCGGAAATAACCACCCATCCAATTGTTAATAAAATGTATGATTCTTTTTGAAATCCAGCCATATATAGTACAAAGGCACTTCAGTTTATTCATCACTTGTCCATGAATCTTCATGTTGTAAACGTGTTTTATTATTTATGTACGACAAATTAAGGCAGGACAAATGCCTCCTGATAACTCCCTATCCGTGTGATATTCACACACGTCGTTCGAGGAACCTAGGGTTCTTATGTCAAGAACAGCAAAAAGCAACCAGTTTTAATTTATATGGTCTGAAACGCTATGCTTTTTTTTTTGCTAAAAATCTTTGTAAAAATAAAGTTATTTTTCGGTACTTTTCATTGTAGTCCTTTGGTAAACATTTACCAAAAATTATACTTTCAAAAAAATAAACAAATATTTTTTTTCATTTGAACGAAAGGAAATTTTAAAAAACATATTCTATTTTTGTATATTTTAAAAAATATTTTTGAAAATTTTATTTTACCATATTTTTTGGAAACATTTCTTCCTAAGTCTGAAAAACAAAACTTATTTAGTTTTTTACAAAGGTTTTTAACAAAAACAAACTTATTTAGTTTTTACAAAAGTTTTTAAGAAAAAAAATAAAACTAAAATAAACAGCGGGGTCATTTATGATATCTTTAAAAAAAAAGCAATACAGTGTTTCTTAACTATGGTCCCCAGGGAAGCCTGGTTCGTAAACACTTAATTCATGGCCTTAAATCGTTTAATGCTGCTGCTACCGCTGCTGATAGTCGTGGTGGTGGTGGTGGTGATGATGATGATGATAATGATGATGATGATGATGATGGTGCTGATGATGATGATGATGATGATGATGATGATGATGATGGTAAAGGTGGTGATGGTGATGATGATGATGATGGTTATGATGATCGTAGCGGTGATGATGATGATGATGATGATGATGATGATGGTAGTGGTGGTGATGATGATGATGATGGTGGTGGTGATGATAGTTGTGATGGTGGTGATAATGATGATGATGATGATGATGATGATTGTGATGATGATTATGATGATGGTAGTGGTGGTGATGAACATGATAATAATGATGATAGTGATGGTAGTTGCGATGGTGGTAGTGGGTGTCGTTGTGATAATAATCTCATTACTGTCGATGCCCTCTGCAGAGTATACCACTCACGAATATGTCAGAAAGCAAAATACAGCTTCTTTTATTTTCAAATATTAAAGGTTTTTTCTTTGTTTCATCTTAGTGTTGAAGCGGAGGATTGAATTAGTTTTTTCTTTCGATTTTTCTAATAAAATAAATTCAATTATTTTATTATATAAACGATGTAATTTGTTATTTCATTAAGATCCAACAGGTGCTTGTCAATCGCAGAAAATTATAGAAAACTATACACTGCCTACGTTTGTTCTTCTGAGAAATAAGGGGAGATACTGATTAGTGAAAAGTACGAAACACACATGAATGCACAAGTTGCATGCACACGTGTGTGTATAAAGTGGCGGACAGAGAGCAGGGGTTACGCAAAACATTGTGGCATCAAAATTAAGGAGGAAGGCATCCAATTAATTTTTCAGCACTAGGATTTATACTTGAGTCTTAGAAACATACGATCAAGGAGTTCGTTCTAATCATCACCAAACGAATGTGCACCATTGTGTATGTGTGTGTGTTGAACGACCCTCGTATGACACCATTGTGTACGTGTGTGTGTATGTGTATGTGTGCGTGTACATTTCATGATTTTGTCGGTGGTTTACATTTTGATTGATATCTCTGCGAGAAGTATGTATTCAACTATTCTATTAAAATCTAATAAGAACTAAAACTGTGTTTCAGAAATTTTGAGGTGACTATCAATAATACGAGGGTCGTTCCAGAAGTAATGCCTTATATCTTTTAATAGCTCAGCTCAGAAAGGATTGTAAATTGCACTGTTATGATGAGTGAACTGATGCATTCATGACCTGAAAGTTTCATCTCTCTGCTGCAGATATTGACGGTGTGAGACTCTAAGAAAACGACGCCTGTCATGGACATGTGTTAGAAGCAGAGATGCGCCATTAGATTCTTATTAAACGTGCATTAAGAGAGGTGGTGACTATGTAGAAAAATAAATTCTGGAGCACAAAAGGTTGCTCGTTTTAATGGTACAACTTCGATCTTCATAGCTCTTGAACTTTTTGAGTTAAAAATAGGAGGCTTTATTTTTAGAACGGCCCTCATATGACAAAGCGTACTCCAGGCGCCCAATCGCAAACATTGTTTATCGCTGGCAAAAGTGCATTGAGAATGGTTATAACCATGTGAAAAAAAAAAAAATTCTGCGACACAAAAAAGTCACTTGCTTTAATGGTACTACTCCCATTTTCGTAGTTCTTCAACCTTTTTCGAAAAAAAAATAGAAGGCTTTACTTTTGGGATGCCGCTTGTATGATAAAACCTGCTCCGGGCTCCCCAGCCATTGTTTATCGCTGTTAAAAGTGAATTAACAATAGCGCTGAATATGTAGGAAAATAAATTATGTGACGAAAAATAGGTCGCTCGTTGTAATGGTACCACTCCAATCTTCGCAGCTCCTCAAATTTTTATGTAAAAAAAAAAAAAAAACTAGGACGACCCTCGTACATATTATTTGGATTATTCAGACGATCCTTCCCTTATTGGATGACAGTATAAAAATTAATACGATATTGGATCATGAACAGTAGATCAGAATCGATTGAAAAACAAAACGGATATGCAACATATGTATGGCGTGCAGATTGAGGACGAACAACGGAATGTTAGCACCCCCTTCCTCGGGCATACCATCATAGTTGAACTCATCGCTTTCGTTCAGAAACAAAAAAGACTATGGATACCTACTGTGACAGCCAGAGTTGCGCAATCTCCAGCCATACTTCTCCTAGATCGGTACTGCTTGATTCTAGTGACAAAATTAAATCAATGCCGACTGAAAACAATCCCGAGTAAAGCGGAGAGCAAAGCCAGCAGGTGTTTTTTTTTCTAAATTGTCACCCATTTTAGTACGGACGAGGTTCAACGCTGCTTAACTTCGGTTATCTAACCGGAAGTGGTCTACCAAAAGTTATAATGCCGTCGTTTTGGCTTGTGTCATTGGTATATACAATTAGGCATCAGTTAAAAGCATCGCATGTTGTACGTACAAACAGAGCAGGACATGATTGTTTTTAAATGTATTTTTTAAACAGAGTTTCGTTTTTAAATCCATAAAAATTTGTCCTTTCAACCAGATCGTTCAGACATGGGAATTGCACTTATATTTATGTACCTGAAAAAACATTTTAAAATACTAAAAAGAAACTTGAAATTTGGAAGATCGTTACTAATTGATTAACCTATTAATGTATCGAAAAATTCGATGATATTTCTATGATGATGATGGGATGCTGCTCCATTTTACTCCTTTTGTGCATCCTTTTTTGGATCTGCTACGACAAGCACCCTTGCTAAGTAGTTTAAAAGTGAATCCAGTACATGCAAATACACACACATATATACATATATATATATATATATATATATATATATATATATACACACATTTTTTATATATGTATATATTTTTATATATTTATATATATTATATATATATATTAATATATTTTTTATATATATTTATATATATATATTAATATATTTTTATATATATTTATATATATATATTAATATATATTTATATATATATTTATATCTTTATAATATAAAGCTGAATGTGTTTGTGTGTGTGTGTGTGTGTGTGTGTGTGTGTGTCTGGTAACGAATAGGTTCTTATATGGTTGACTATTTGAAAAAAACTGATAACATATAATGATAGAAGATGTATCGAGACACAGGAATGGGTATGTTTGATCTGGCAGAACGGTGGTTCATTAAAATTGTGGGGTCTGAGTTCGCGCTTGGTACACAAAGTATGGAAAAAAAATTAAAAATTAATAATAAAAAAAAAACGTTTACAAGTGTTTTTGATATAGATGTACACAAGAATACTTTGATAAGTATGTTTTAACTTAAATAGGGATGGTATAATAAAATTGCGGGGTCTGCGTTCGCGCCTGGCCTCCATAGAATGGAAATAGGCACAAACTTTAATAAAGACTTTTCATATCTATCTGCGTAAGTATACTTTGATCATTATGTTTCAGTTTGAAGAAATATGGTATAATAAAATTATGGGGTGTTCGTTCGCGCCTGACCTCCATAGAATGGAAATATGTTACAATGTTTACAAAGGTTTTTTAATATAAATCCACAGAATATTGTAATAAGTGTTTCAGTGTAAGCAGGTATGGTATAATAAATTATTATTATAAGTATATATATAAATATATACATATGTAAATATATATATAAATATATATATATACATATGTAAATATATATATATAAATATATATATACATATGTAAATATATATAAATATATATATACATATGTAAATATATATATAAATATATATATATATATATATACATATGTAAATATATATATAAATATATATATATATATATATACATATGTAAATATATATATAAATATATATATATATATACATATGTAAATATATATATAAATATATATATATACATATGTAAATATATATATATAAATATATATATATATACATATGTAAATATATATATATATATATATATATATATGTAAAAATATATATATAAATATATATATAAATATATATATATATTTATAAATATATATATATAATATATGAATATATAAATAAATATATATATATAATATATGAATATATAAATAAATATATATATATATGAATATATATATATGAATATATATATGAATATATATATATATGAATATATATATATATATATATATATATATATATATATATATATATTCATATATATAAGCGATAATGGTATACTATAAATAAAGACCGAGTAAATACGCCCTGATAGCATTTGCAAAAATCAAAAGCGCTAAAAAATGGACTCTACAACAATCCTGGGTGCTTTCTGCACCAACTATCTCCCGACAATCGAAGATTACTCGTAGTGTTGTGGAATTTGTCTTTTAATACAAGAGAAACCCTGCAGTTACTTGATTTGATGCCAAAATATATAATATATTTATAAGTGAAAGATTTAACACAAACAGTTTAACTCCGTTGCATTAAAGATATACACACACATTTGCACGTCTTGTCTCCGCTCACTCACCTTCCTGCACACGCAATCACACATGCGCCCACACAGACACACAGACACACAGACACACAC
>NC_136518.1:54968792-54986292 GCF_053919585.1 Euprymna scolopes
TTCCTACTATCCAGAAAAGATTAAAGAAATTCATTTTGCGAGGCCATGTTGCAAGATGCAAGCCAATGATTTCTGTAAAGAACAGAAAGCGCCGTCTGGACTTCGTCAGATGCAATGAAGATCATGACTCTTCATATTGGTGAAAAGTGCTTTTTAGCGACGAAAGCAAGTTCAATAGGCTATGGGGTGATCGTAGGCAGTACGTCCGTCAGAGAAAAAACGAAGAATTTAATCCTAGGTGCTCAGTTTAAACGCTGTAAGGTGGTCGAGGTTCAGTTTTTGGTGTGGGACATTATTAGTACCAATGGTCCAGGGCCTATAGTTCTACCAATACATTAATATGTTTACTGAGCATTTTCTATCCTACGTTGGTCGGAATTTATATGATAATCCCATCTTCATGCAGGATAATGCTCACATTCACACAGCTAGCAATGTCAAGAGGTTCCTGGAAGAGCATAATATTCCGTGTTTGGATTGGCCTGCACAATCTCCAGACCTCAATCCTATCGAAAACCTATGACATTACATCAAGCAACAGCTACACAATGATAAAATTTAAAATTTGGAAGAACTTTGGACAAAAATTAAAGAAAAGTGGGATGCCCTTTCCCCCGGAGTATTGCTGCAGTCTAATTAATGGAATTCTCAAAAGATTGAAGGCTGTCAAATTGCAGAAGGGCTATGCTACTAAATATTTAGTAGTTCATTGTGTTCCTGCTGTATTTGTGCTTCATTGATGTCCTAAAGTTACATTTAAATAACAATTTTCCATTCTGCGGGCTTTGTTTTTGCCTCCTCAATTTGAAGTTGCTTTTGAAAATTGACGTGAACACTAGAATATTTCAAATAAAAGTCAAATATGAGCAGGTGAAATTATAGAAGAATAAAAGGCCAATCAAACGAGGTATAGTTTGTTTAAACAGTTGCATTACATTTAGTTTAAATTTGTAGTTTATAAAAAAATACAAGTGCGGACTTTCTTTTTGTCGCCTGTATGTATATATATATATATATATATATATATATATATATATCGTGTGTCTATGGGCAGCATTTTTTTATTTAACCAAACATAATTAAAAACGACAGGAATTTTCTAGATATTTGTACACCCCCCCCCCCCATTTTTCTTATTGTTTTTGTGCAAGAATAAAAAACGTTGATAAATGTCTCATATGTAATTCCTCTACTGACGGAAGTAGAGCAGTTTGTTACAACAACCGCTTCACCGCCCGTCTCTTTCTTACGGTGTTCCATCTTCTTCCTGAAAATGCTGAAGTCTGTTCTCAGCGAAAGTATTAGAAAGAAACAACAAAAAAAAAAAAAAAAAAAACAATTACATATTGGCCTTTTAATAACATTTTTTATTCCCACGCAAAAACAAAAGATATTAAGAAAAATGAAAAAAACAAAAAAACTAAGTAAGCATTTTGGCGTTTTTAATAATATTTGTCTCTCTCTCTCTCTCTCTCTCTCTCTCTCTCTCTCTCTCTCTCTCTCTCTCTACACACACACATATCAATCTATCTATCTATCCATATATATATATATATACATATATATATATATATATATAAGTAATAGCGTTCGTGTGTGTGTACAATTCCCTATGATCAAGAAATATAAAGTGCATATAGTGAGTATACATCTCTCCTGTCAAAAAATATTAATGTCCATTGTAGGATACTTCTGTCAAAGGAAACATTTTCTTTTTGCGTAACTTCTATATATAACATTCTTCACATCACATATACATGTTCCGGAGAAAGCCGTGCGTGCGCTGAGTTACGTCTGGATCATTCTCTGCATGAGTTCCAACCTTTTATATTTGTTATTGTTGAGTTATCAGGTTTTTTTCACTGTATTTAGTAATTTTACGCCGATATAATTCATCGTTCTGTTTATAATTGTTTATTTTTGATAAAAAAAATTACAGCCATTGAACTATAAGTGGTTTGCTTGCCATACTTATACGTAAATGTGCACTGAACAGATAGCATAATACTTAAAGTTAAATTCAAATTTTTATATATCTTTTAATTTACACGCAAAAAAAAACCCAAAACAATTGGGACGCTGAAAACGTACAAAGTAAAATAATACATTGTAAAATGCTCATATGGTTGTCAACGGATTAATGTAGATTTATTTGTAAGAAAATTGCGTTAAAATAACTTAAACGTAATACGGAAATGAACGATGTAAAAAATGCTGAAAGTATTAACAATTTTTTATTTGGATAATTTAAACGCAAAAAAAAAACAATTGGGACACTGAAAACGTACACAGTAAAACAATACGTTGTCAACGGGTTAAAGTTGATTTATTTGTAAGAAAATTGTGACAGTATAGTTGTAATACACAATAGTTGCAAAACCTCAACATCCTTCTACTGTTAAATAATAATTTCTAAATAATAGCGTTAATATTTTAGTGCGCAGGTCAAATTCTGCAAATGTAGCGATTTATGTTTATTTGTTTACGCTGTTATGGGTTTATGTTTATGTACGCATACGTAACCGGAAGTTGTAAACCGGATGTTTGAGTACAATACCCGTTACAAGGTCATTTAAGTTTATTCTAATTGTTATTGTATATAATTGTATAGATTTAATATAAAATATTTTTTTTACCATATATGATATCACATACATCGCTATGGTATAATTATTACCATAAATCGGTATTTTTTTAGTTTACTGACACCTCGGCATTCACCTTTGAATTGTCGACTTTAATAGGGTTTGAGGGACGCTGAGAACGAATATTGCATTTATTTCTTGCGCAAACGAGTAGTTGTTCATATTTGAAGACATTCAGTATCCAACGTAATCACTACAGTTAAGCAAGCAAGATGGCCGCCCGTGCATTTACTAAAAAAACACCAAAAAGAGCCAAACGAGCCAAAAAATGACTCCTGGCCTCCTTTCACTTTCTCATGATTGGACAAGTAGTTATTTTTATGATAAAAGAAAAGACATGTATTTTCGTTTTTTGACACAACCCGACTTTTTTCTTCTAACACCAAATCTGATAATCAAACCGGTCGCAAATTTACCGTTTGCATGGTATGAACTCCTGGACCCTGGGACTTTTTGAAGAAATGTTAGTCTCAATAAGGTGGGGGATCACTTTTCTTTGATAATTTAACCTAACATGAGCACCACACATTGACCCCCCCCCCAATTATTTTGTTTATATTGGGGCGGGGGGGATGTCGGCGGCGGCCGAGGGGATGTTGGGGCATTGTTGTAATTGTACTATTTAGGAATGTTTCTTGTAAAGGTGTGTTTTGCAATGAGCATAAATAAAAGACAAGGTCAGACGTTTAAAACCATTAGCGTAAACCTGACATCAGACTGCTTCAGTCACGGTACGTTCTACGTCACCATCAGCCGGACAGGAAGTTCAGAAAAACTCTACATTCTGGCTCAAAATCAAAGAATCAGAAATGTAGTTTACGACGAGGCTCTTCAATGAAAAGTTCTACAAAAGGATATGATGAAAAACTGATACGATCTGATTGTGGTATGTTTTCAGTATTCAATGTGTTAGATAAGATTTAAGCATCGAGTTGAAATTTAATTTTCCTCTTACAACATGCACTTACTTGAAAGGTGCCCATAAATAACGTACCTAAGTGTGCAGAAAAGTCCCGTGCGATGCGCGGGTATCTTTGCTAGTATATATATATATATATATATATATATATATATATATATATATATATATATATAGATAGATAGATAGATAGATAGATAGATAAAGAGAAAGAGATAGAGAAAGGGTGAGAAAGTTGTGTGTATTGCTAGACTCAACCTGTTAGATATTATTGATTTCATAACTCTTCTAGGATTATATTTTGTGTTGAGGAAACTGTTGCGTTGTTTCCATATGTGTAGTTTGTAAAATTAAAAAAATATCAAAATCATGAGTTGATAGTGAGGATCGAACTCACGATCTTTGAAAATGAGAAAAAATGTTTTTATTGCACTGCAACAAACGAATCATCTTCAAAAAAGGACATGGTGGAGACACGATTTATCTGTATACTCATTGATAAAAATGAATTGACTGAGATTTAATGGTTGAAATCGGTTCACTTGCCACTGGAGACGACGAAGAAGAAAAAACGGTGTTTGCAATCCTTAACAGTTGAGAATATGTCATCAACAATAGTCCGACAGCAAGTAGGCGCGGGACCTTAGTGATAGTAGGCCCAATCACTGAAAAATGACGTCAGTCCTGAGATTCCAGCAAGCAATATCTATTGAACAGTCAGACTACCGAATATGAATAAGAGCTTTTTACAAAAATATTAGAATATTTAAACACTAACATTGAAAGAAAAGAAAAAGAAGAACCACGGTTTATTCTAAATCAAAACTGTTCAATATTAATTATAAAAAAAAAGAAAAAAAAAAGAAAAATGAGAAGTTATTCAAAAGGGAAAAGTTGGGTGTTGCTTATAGGAATCCACATTCTGTAAATGAACGTTTTGTTTTTTATGGACTTAAAAAAACAAAAGTTTGTTTATTATTTACTTTAAAAAATTGCATTATAAAAGACAGAGGGTAATATTTTGATCCTGCTCTGAGCCATCTTGCACGACTGTTTGGATATATCGCGATTTATGTAGATGTTGTTGATTTGTTTTTGTTTTTGCGATGCGTTTCGAATGAATTCACTTATTTATTCGAAAGTGCATTTTTACCTAAATGCGAGTTGGGAATAATTTTCCCTTTCGCTAGTTTTGTACCCCCAAATGGGGAGCGGCATATATATATATATATATATATATATATATTGTTTTTAAAATATAATTATCCGCTGACACGTGTTTCGTCGTGTACGACTCATCAGAGTGGCTCATTATATATATATATATATATACATATACATATATATACATATATATATACATATAAATATATATATATATATACATACATATATATATACATATATACATACATGTACATATATATACATATATATATACATATATACATATATATGCATACGTATAAATATATATATACATACATATACACATATATACATATGTATATACATATATACATATATATTTAATTTATGTTTTTTTTTTAATTTAAATTTCATTCAGAAAAATTTAATTTTTCAAAACAAAATTTTTTATGGAAAATATATTAAATATTAAATCGTTTTAAGGGGCATAGATAAAGAAAATAAAGGTTTAAGCAAAGAAAGGTTATGAGATTTTTGCATCCGAATGGACTAATAATTCTTGAATAAAGAGGGATGATATTGTTAGATTTTGAATTATTTGAAGAAATTCACATTGAAGGTAAATTCCATTTTTTATTTATCCTGTGTAACTGGTAAAGATCCATTCGAAATTGATGATCATAGATTTATTCTGTTTTGTACACTTGTTTATTGTTATATAAACATGCTCACATCCCGCTGCTACAAACAGCCACTTGTTTCAATCAAACAACAGATACCATCAGGCAGCGACTTGACTATTTAAATGTTCATTGAATAACCAAGTGGCTGGTTGTAGCAGCGGGATGTGAGCATGTTTATATAACAATAAACAAGTATTATCAGCTCTTTTTATTGAGAACTATCTAACAACCTCGTTGAATTCACTAGTCCATTACTTTTGAATAAAAAACCCCGAGTATATATATATATATATATATATATATATATATATATATATATATATATATATATATATATTATAGCTATGTAACTACTAAATTTAAACTTGTTCGAAAACATTATTTATTTTAGATTGTGAAATTAAAAAATAAAAATGAATGTGTCAGCTGACCGATTTCGAAGCTCGCTCAATAGAGCTAAAATCGAGCTTAATTACGTTTTAAAAAAAGGGGGGAACAATGAATCGGAGATGAAAAAGTAGGGGGGCATATATGTATAAAAAAAAGGAGGGATTAATTAATTATTAAATAGAAACTAGATTAAGCCCTAAGAGATTCTCTTTTTGTTTGCAAATAGAAGGTCTCAGAGTCTTAATATATATAGTTTCTAGAATTTTAAGATGATAAAGAGAGTGCGACTTGCTAAGGATGGAAAAAAAGTCCGCACTAAAATTCAAAGCGCAAATACGATTATTTATAAGGTGCTCTCCTATAGATGAGCCATGGGTATTGTTCAAAACGTCCGAAGGTAGGGAGTTTCCATTTCGAATTTTGGATGGAACATGTTGTTTTACCCTATTATCTAATCTTTGTACCCCGCAAAAAATATTTAAATGTATATATATATATATATATATATATATATATATATATATATATATATATATATATTTAACTTGGTTCTTGGTTCTTACCATTTATATCTTTACATAGTTAAAACCTGTTTTATATTATGTACTTTTTAACAGTTCCAGAAACGGTTATTAAAAAAATTATATTACGTTCAACGCTTATTTTTAAATGCTTATTTTTACCCGAAAAACAAAAATGTATTTTTAATCCTCATTCTCGTTTCAACAATACAAGCAAAGTTAGGATTTTTTTTAATTAAAAAGTTTAACAGAAAACTATGTTAATTTTTTGAACGAAGATGCATAATAAAATTTAGTAAGTATCTTTAACGCGTGTAAATTAATTTAATACTAGACTACCCGTGACCCGTTGGGTCAGTATGTTATATTATCTATGGAATTCATGTATGAGCGTGACACTTGTGACGTAAAGAAAATAGTTTTTTTTTTGACATAACAGAAACATTTCTATGAAAGTATATTAAAATGAAAAAAGAATATAAATAGATTTCTATGAGTCGTTCTGTTTATTATAATTGATTATTTTTTTTTAATTTACAGTTACTGAATTATAAGTGGTTGGCCATACTTATAGGTAAATGTGCACTGAACAGATACCATAATACTTATTATAGTTAAATTCAAATTTTGATATATCTGCTGTTTTTTTACATCGTTCATTTCTGTATTACCTTTAAGTTATTTTTAACCCCACTCTTCCCATGTTAAATAATAATTTCGAAATAATAACGTTAATATTTCAGCGTCCCAATTGTTATTTTGTTTTTTGTTTATTTTAAATCCCACTCTTCCCATGTTGAATAATAATTTCGAAATAATAACGTTAATATTTCAGCGTCCCAATTGTTCTTTTGTTTTTTTTTATTTTAACCCCCACTCTTCCCATGTTGAATAATAATTTCGAAATAATAACGTTAATATTTCAGCGTCCCAATTGTTATTGTTTTTTGTTTATTTTAAACCCCACTCTTCTCATGTTGAATAATAATTTCGAAATAATAACGTTAATATTTCAGCGTCCCAAATGTTATTTTGTTTTTTGTTTATTTTAAACCCCACTCTTTCCATGTTGAATAATAATTTCGAAATAATAACGTTAATATTTGCGGCCCAATTGTTCTTTTGTTTGTTTTTCGCGTTTAAATTATCGAAATAAACAATTGCTAATACTGTCTGA
Source organism: Euprymna scolopes (assembly GCF_053919585.1). NCBI lineage: Eukaryota > Metazoa > Mollusca > Cephalopoda > Sepiida > Sepiolidae > Euprymna > Euprymna scolopes. The sequence continues at coordinate 54,976,277 of NC_136518.1, forward strand.
TTTTATTTATTTATCTTTTATTTATTAATCTTGGGAAAACTTTCATTTACTTGGGATGTTCCATGGTCAATTCTTGAGAAATTAAAAAAAAACATCACTGAGATCCCTTACTACACCGGACCTCATTTATCTCACACGCTGACACATTACGTAAGAGTATTCGGCTACCTCATCGGCTTGCCTCTCTCCTACTACCACTTCAAGCATTGTGTATGCTTAATTTGACTCTGTTACTCCTTACGTTGCATTTTTGTCAATCAACGCTTATATGCATACTCCTTTCCCAGCACACTGACTACAGAAAATCACACCAATTATATTTCCCATAGATAGACTCATTTCCTTTCAACTCTAAACATATTCCAACAGTGTTACTTCGAACGTTTTGTATATTTAATCAAACTCTGGTAAATAAATGTTTTTCTTGATAAAGATTCATAACTGAGACGACATATTGAATCACAAAAGTATTAATCCGTGTCAATCTTTTCTGTTTTTTGCAGTCTCTCTTTTGCACATGAGCTTGTCCCCAATATATATATATATATATATATATATATATATATATATATATATATATATATATATATATATAACTACTTCATTTACTCACATAAATTTAATATACGAAAGTATAGATTTATGCGTAAACTTTAAGTATTTACTTCAAAAGTGCTCAATACGTAGGTAGAGCTAGTTAGTAATTTATAAAATATATATGGCGATTAAGCTACACTGAATATTCTGCGTTTCATCCACTATAGGATTCGTCAGGCTTATGCGCTAATTCTGTGGTTGCTTCTTGTTTTTATATAAGTTTTATTTTTGTGAACACAGTTGTTTGCTATTTCTCGTCTACAGTTTAATAGATTTTGGGGTTCTTTAAATGGGTCGTCTAAATGTCTGCACGTGGTAGCTTGTCTCATTATTTTCCATTCGACTACCGGCGAAAGTCCGCTTTCTTTGAGTTCCCAGTATTTATTCGCTAGTGTTGTTTTTATACGGTGTTTTTTTTTATTTTTGAATGTACTTTTGTAGTCATAGTATCGGGTTTTGAAATCTAAGGAAGTCATGCCTATGTAATATTTCTTGTTATTCGGGGTTTCTTTCGCAAATATTGTTGCTTGATAAACTACACTTTTTGTTAGACATTTATTTTGGACTGGGCAAAGTGTGCGGTGTCTACAGTTGAATTTATCTTGTTCGTTATTAGTATTTTTATTTATGGTATGGTTGTTCTTGTCCGGGTTTTTTTTTTTTCTTCTTCTTCTTCTTCTTCTTCTTCTTCTTCTTATTATTATTATTATTATTATTATTATTTCTGCTAGTGTTGGTTTTATTTTTGTCATGGTGTCTATTTTTTATTGTTTATTTTGTTGTTGTTTACATTGTTTTCATTTAGTATTTTGTTATTATGTGCTTTAATTATCATCTCTAAATTTTCGCAACAACTGTAAGATAACTTCAAGGTATTTTTATTGAAGATTTTGTGTAAGGGGTTGGATGCGGGAAAGTGATTTTGAATAAGATCTAGAAATTTCTTGGCAAGTTTTGCTTTTAACATTTGATTGTATGGGGCCGTATACCAAATTATAGTTCTTTTTCTTCTATTTTTAATTTTATTATAGTTGTTGGTGTTTTGTTGCTTATATTTGATATCGATATTTTTGTATCCACTAATTTTTAGGGCTGTTTCGAAGATATTGGTTCCTGTTAAAAACTAAAAAAAAGCGGACATTCGCCGGTAGTCGAATGGAAAATAATTAGACAAACTACCACGTGCAGACATTTAGACGACCCATGTAAATTATGCCTCCATGAAAAATTTGGTATCCTGTACTTTAAAGAACCCAAAAATCTATTAAACTGTAGACGAGAAATAGCAAACAACTGTGTTCACAAAATAAAACTTACTCTAGGATAGCGATACAAAATAGCTTTAAAACTAACAATAAAAATAGAAAACAAACAAATAAATAAATTAAATAAACATGAATATACATAAACGATCACACATATATGTAAATATATATGTATATATATGTCTATGTATGTGTGTACACATAGGTATATTTATATATATATATATAAAAAGAAAAGGAAAACGTCTACCGTAAACCACTAACTTAGTTCTAAAACAGATCCTTTGTTCGATAAAATGCATGCCCATTGGCTGAAAGGAAGGGGCGCGGTGGATACTAGAAAGCTGATTGGCTAATTAAAAATTTTCAACATATATAAACACAAGAAGCAACCACAGAATTCGCGCATAAGCCTGACGAATCCTATAGTGGATGAAACGCAGAATATTCAGTGTAGCTTAATCGCCATATATATTTTATAAATTACTATATATATATGCATATATATGTACATATATATGCATATACATACATATATATATTCATATATATACATACATATATATACATGTATACATATATATATATATATACATACACATATATACATATATATAAACATACACATATATACATATATAAACATACACATATATACATATATATAAACATACACATATATACATATATATACATACACATATATACATATATATATACATACACATATATTCATATATATATACATACACATATATTCATATATATACATGCATATACATACATATATATACATACATATATATACATGCATATATACATATATATACAAATATATATACATATATATACATACATATATACATATATATATACATACATATATACATATATATACAAATATATATAAATATATATACATACATATATACATATATACAAATATATATACATATATATATACATACATGTAAATACATACATATATATACATACATATGCATACATATGCATACATATATATACATATATATACATATATATATACATACATGAAAATGCATACATATATAGACATACATAGATATACATACATATATTTACATATATATACATGCATATATATACATATATAGATATACATAAATATATGCCTATATACATACATATATACATATATATACATGTATATACATATATACATACATATATATACATACATATATATACATACATATATATATACATATATACAAATACATATATACATATATACACATACATATATATACATATATACACATATATATGTATATATATGTATATATACATATATATACATATATACACATATGTATACACATTTATATATATACATATGTATACATATATGCATACAAATATGCATATGCATATATACATATATATACGCACATATATGCATATATATAGATATAGAAGAAGACAATCTTTCCTTTGCTTTATTGTTGATTACTCATTCATTTTCATGTATTTTTGAATTATCTTATTTTTGAAATTATATACACATACGTACACTTATGCACACATATATACATACATGTGTAGATGTGATCAAAATACATCAATTCCTGTTTTCTGTGAGAACGAAGGTGGCTGTTCAAACCATCCCTGCTCTTACACAGTCTCTTGCAAAGGTCACACTTAAGTTGTGATTGAGAGATGCTAACTGGTGCTGCTCTACTGTGGACGCTCATATGACGCTTCAGGCCTCCACTAGATTTACAGACCACAGAGTAAACAGAACATTTGTGTCCTGCAATTTTTCCCCATCAAAGAAAGGTTGATCTCCATGTTATCGCTTGTGGCTAGCCAGACAAGCTCTGGATAAAGTCATTTAACCGCATAAATCACAGGTGTGGTTCTGCATGAAATCCTCCAACAGACCTGATATATCTGACAGAATTTTCTTCCGGATATCACGCTTCATTTTTGCATGCTCATATTTTTTTCTTCTCAAACTATCACAGCCATGATAGACCAAGGAGCGCCACTTTTTACGATCATTGGAAGCACTTTCCGAACTGAACACGTCAATACCAAGAGCTTTAAGATTATCGTTGATGTTATTTTTAAAGCGTTTCCTCAGTTTATGTTATGGACGCTTTCCTTGTATAATTTCACCATAGAACAGGTGCTTTTGCAATCTATCGTCGTCCATCCTTGTCAGATGTCCAGCCTACCTCATCTGGTTGCGTATAATCAACTTCTCGATACAAGGTACGTCAACCAGCATGAGAACATCCATATCAGGTATAAAAGTGCTCCACCTGATGGCCAGAGTGTGTCTCAGGAATTTCTGGTGCACTCTCTCCATGACTATTAAGTGTCTACCATAAATTGTCCAGGCCTCAGAAGCGTAAAGTAGGGATAGTAAAATAAAAGATTGATAGACACTTGGTAGGAATAGTTATATCCCTGTCAGACCATACTCGCTTCTCTAAGCCAGCAAAAGCCTTAGTGTCACGCTGTATCCTATAGTTGACCTCAGCATCCAGGGTTCCATCTCTGGCGAGAGCACTACCCAAATACACAAATGTGTCAACCATGGCAAGTCTCTGGTTGTTGACAAAAATATTTGATTCCATATACAAACTACCGGGTGGAGGTGTGAACATGACCTTAGTCTTCTTGAGACTAATAGTAATCCCAAAAGACGCACAGGCCCCCGAAAACAGATCTATGATACTCTGAATATCCCTCTCACTATGGGCCACAAGATCGGCTCATCCGCATTAAGCAATTTACAAACCAGGTGCTGAAAGGTCCTTGTAGAAGCATGAAAACGACGAAGATCAAAGACTCTACCTGAAACGCAAATAAACACCTAGAGAACATTCCCTAAAGACATACGAAAACATAGTTGCAAAATGAATTGAAAAAAGTGTAGGTGTTAGGATATCACTCTGCTTAACATCATTGTCAACCGATATGAGTTCCGATAGGCATCCGTTGAAGTTCAGACGCGCCTTCATATAAGTGTGGAGCTCCCTAAGTAATCGTAGAAATTGAGGTGGGCATCCCAACTTCCCCAGAACTATCCATAGGGCACTGTTGTTCACCGTATCAAAAGCCTTAGTCAAATAAACAAAAACCTGATAAAGCGGAAGACGGCGTTCAGAACATTTCTCCTGCAACTGCCGAGCAGAGAAGATCATGTTCGTGGTTCCTCTGCCCGGATGAAAGCCATTTTGGTTTTCTGGAATGACGGATGGACAAATGTACTTGAACAATATATTCAGTAGAACTCTGGAAAATACCTTGCCAACTGCTTTCAACAAACTTATCCCACAATAAATTCCACAGTCGGTCCTGGGTCCTTTTCCCTTGTACAGTGATATAAGAATTGCATCAACCCAATCCTGATGGACGGGAACACGCTTCCAGACATCAGTGATAAGATGAAGAATTTTATGAACAAGTTTATCATCCCCATGTAGCTCTCCCACCGTTCACTTCCTTGATTGCATCTCTAATTTCATTCTCAGATGGGAACACAGACATTTCATGGATAAACTTCTGTTGTGATAAAAATTCATTGATGACGTCCTCATCAACATTAGAGGGGTTGTCAAAGAGATCATAATAATGCTCGGTCCAACGAAGGAGAATCTTGTTAGGATCCTTTATAACGGCAATTCCATCATTTGAGAGTATATAATGATAGATTTAGATAGTGTTTGAGGACCAAAAGCTTTTTTCAGCAAATGGTACATGCGTTTGAGGTCTTTACAATCAAAAGCCATCTGGATTTGGTTGGCGAGTTTAGCCCACCACTGATTCTTCATTTGTCGGAGTCGCTGTTGGAGAATACCCTTGTTTGCTTTAAGTGACTGTTGGAGGGACTCTCGACCTCCGTGAGAGGCAGACAACATCTTATGGTGCAACTCATTTTTAGCACTTAAGAGTTGAGTAATTTCAAAATCATTATCATCAAACCATCCTGATGTTTAGATTTACGGAAACCAAGAACATCTACACATATTTCATAGATTGTATTTTTAAAATGCGTCCACGACTCATCAAAATCAGCAGAATTAACTACGTATCGAACCTTTTCACGTACACTTGGATCATCCAGCCTGGACACATCCACCCGCCTGGGAATCCCAACACCACCAAACCTACACTTCCTTCTTATACAGACTTTCAACTTCAGCGTACCAAATAGTGATCTGTGCCGCATTCAGCTCGACGCATAACACGCACACTACAGACATCCCTCAAATCTGCCTTCCTGGAAATAATGTAATCAATCAAGTGACCTTGTTTTGAACGAGGATGGGTCCAGGTAAACCTATGGACCTCTTTGTGGCTGAAGAAAGTGTTACAGATAACAAGGTCAAACTGAGTGCATAGATGGAGAAGATACAGATCATTACTGTTGACCTTACCTACAACAAACCGGCTGTGTAAGTCCCAGGTGTGATGATCTTTGCCAACCCTTGCATTTAGATCACCCGTGAGTAAGATCTTCTCAGATAAAGGAATAGAGGAAATGGTACGACTGAGATCTCGGTAAAACGCCGTGATCGTGTCTTCATCATGACCCATGGTAGGGGCATACACAGATAAAATCGTCATATACCTACTGTGTGCAAGAGGAAAGCGTATCATCATAATTCTATCACTTACAGAGATTGGCTGTTCAATCCTCTTCACCAAATCAGAACGCACTGCAAAGCCAATTCCACCTTTTCGTCTCAGCCCCGATGGTTTTCCTTTCCAAAAAAGGTGTATCCAGAGCCCACTTCCACAAATTGATTCTCACCACTCAATCGTGTTTCAGACAATGCCGCAATGTCTATGCTGTACCTAGCGAGCTCTCTTGCAACAATAGCTGTCCTACGCTCAGGTCTTTCACTACCCAGGACATCTAGCAAGTTCTTACATTCCACGTTGCAACAGTTAGGTTATTCCTCTCCTGATAAAATTTTGATTTTCCTTGTTATATACATATATATATATATATATATATATATATATGCATATGCATATATACATACATATATATATATACATACACTTATATATACATATACATACATATATATACATATATATACATACACATATATATACATATATATACGTACACATATATATATACATATATATACGTACACATATATACATATATATATACATACACATATATATACATACATATATATATACGTACATATATATATATACGTACATATATATACGTACATATATATATACATAAATATATATATATATATACATATACATACACATATATACATACATATATGCCACATATATAAAAAAACACAAATATAAATACATATATATACATATAAAAATATACAAATATAAATACATATATATATATATACGATGTGTCTAAGATAAGTTTCAGATTTTTTTTCATGGACACTTTTATTAATACTACACGCATGAAACTCTAGTCCACTTCAAAATAATCTTCTCCGGTTGCAATACACTTGTACTGTTTTAACAATTTTTGCAATGCCCCAGGGAAGTATTCTTGTGTGAGCGTATCCATGATCCTCGTCACATCCGCTTTCATCTGCACAATTGTCTCATAAGGGCAGTCTCTGGGGGTTTCCTTGTGTTTAGAGAACACTTGATAGTATATATATATATGTATATATATATATATGTATATATATATATATATACATACATATATATACATATATATATGCATATATATGTATATATACATACATATACATATATATGCATATATATACATATATATACATATATATATGCATATATATACATATATATACATACAGATATATACTTATATGTGTATATATATGTATGTATATGTATATGTATATATATATGTATGTATATGTATATATATATATATGTATATATATGTATATATATACTTATATATACATATACATATATATACATACATATATATACATATACATACATATATATATACATATACATATACATACATATATATACACATATATACATATATACATATATACATATATGTATATACATATATATATATACATATATATATATAAAGCCCACTTTAGTATTACTAAATGAATCACACATAATCACACATATTTGAAAGACTCAAAAGACAAACATACACACACGTAACCCTATGCCGATACAGAGAAACAAAAGCACAAAGAACCATACCCTACCTGATGGAAACGAATGCCCGCATAACATAAACGCCGAGCACTTGCAGATTTCGGCATAACATGTCATTATATATTCGAATTTTTTTTTTCAATCATCGATTTTCGGTTTCTTTAAAAATGAATGGATAAAATAAAAAAAAATATTCTGGCCTTTTGTAGGAATTTGCATATATTAATAAGGTGTATTATGAAATTTACATATATTAATCGTTATTTTTCATGCTTGACACACTCACACATCAAATATATGAGTTTTGAAATTTATCTATTACTTTACATGCATATATTATTATTATTATTGTTATTATTATTGTTATTATTTTTACTTTTCCTATTTGCTGTATGCGCACACACATTTATGCATAGAATATTTTTAAAATTATGTTTTTTACTTCACATATATGCATATATTATTTTGCTTTTTATTTCATTGTTACCTTAAAAACATTATATATATATATTGTGTAAAAATAAATTGATATTTACATAGATTTTTGCATATACCTATCATATATATTACATATATATTATTTTATACAAACAAAGAGGGAGAGAGAGATTACATATGCACATTAAATTTATATAAATATATATATATATAACTATTTCATTTACTCACATGAAATTAATATACGAAAGTATAAATTTATGCGTAAACTTTAAGTATTTATTTCAAAAGTGCTCAATGCGTATGTAGTGCTAGTTAGTAAGTTATAAAATATATATGGCGATTAAGCTACACGGAATATTCCACGTTTCATCCACTCTAGGACTCTTCAGGCTTATGCGCGAATTTTGTGGTTGTCTGTCGTTTTTATATGCACATCTTCTATTGAGATTTTAGTTAGCCAATCAGGTTTCTAGTATCCACCGTTCTCTTCCTATCAGCCAATGAACATGCATTTATGAAAAAATTAGGCCTAAAAGCAAATATATCAGCTAACATAAAAATAACAAACTTCCTAGACGTCACGTTAAATTTAGATAAAAACAGATATGAACCCTACTTAAAAGATAACGCTTCTCCAATATACGTAAACCCTAAGTCCAATCACCCAGCATCAATTATAAAACATATTATACACACAGACAAACACATAGGGACACACAGACACGTTCAATTTTATAGATATATAGATATGCATATTAAATATTATATATATATATATATTATACTAGAGAGGGAAGTAAAGCAGAGTAATAGCCGGGGTGCGGCTTTGCACGGTCGAAAATCTGCTTCAATTTGTATTAAAAAAACTAGGATGGGTGCCTGGCGTTGCCTGGGTATTTGGAGGTTTATGTTGAGCAAAAAAAAAAAAAAAGCGGTCAATTTTTTAAACTTTGACTCCTATTATGACCCCTTAAAATTATTTTGGGCTCAAATCTAATTATTAAGTTAGATTCATGTACAAGGAACCTATATCTAAAATTTCAAGCTTATTTCCGGCTTATGCGCGAATTTTGTGGTTGTCTGTCGTTTTTATATGCACATCTCGGAAGAGTTAGGTAGAGTTCTCAAAAGTCAAATTGTTGAACTTTGACCCCTTAGCAGCCAAATTTCTGGCCGAAAACCGATCACATAGATTTTACCAAATCTCAGTACCCAGTATATCAAATTTCGATTTTGTAGACTAAAAATTGACAGAGTTATTGCATAGGGAAATGTACACAGACACACAGACAGACACACATATACATCGACAGACATATACACAGACACGTTCATTGAAAACATAATCAAAATGTTTTTATATAACCAATTTATTTTAAAATAATGATTTTGGTATAAGATGGCATTTCCAAATAAAGACATTTTGTCATTTTACGGGTAATAATCTTGAAAGGGTGAGCTTGAGGAAGTAAAATATTCATTCCATGTTGTAGAAAACTGAAAATCAATATTAATATTTAAATATATATGAGCATTAAATAAATT
>NC_136518.1:54988792-54991292 GCF_053919585.1 Euprymna scolopes
TAGAAATTCAATAGTCTCAAGAAAGGCGAACCCAATATTTTAGTGTCAATATGCACCTGATGCGCAAAGGAATACTTTATAAACAATGGTTTTCTCCCTCTTTCCCCTTTACCGTGTCGAAAGAATTATAAGTTTATTGTCACTAGTGTGTATTGTGAACGAGATTGTCATAAATGTCCTGTAGGGCTGATCCGGAAACTTACGCCAAACGCCGGAATATGCCGAGCCCAGGTCAAGTCGATCAGCCAATCGGAATGCGACAGCAAACGCGATTAGCCTATAGTTTATACAGATGCTAAGTCGATACAGCCGTCGATTCAAGTCCTAGAGTATGATCAAGAAAATAAACTGATAACACCTGAAATGAGGTGCAGAACATGGGCCTCCAAGTAAACAAATCTGAAGAAGAGAATGTGGGTCGGCTCGGAACAGTTACCGATTGGAGGAACTAACTCTTAACCTAACCCTAACACCAAAACCTAAGCTTAAACCCTTATGACCCCCAAATTAGTTTTTACCCACGCGAGATTTTTTTTTATTTTTACTTATTTAAAACAAACTCTAAACCTAAATATAGATTCCATGAACAAAGTTTATTTCTTAGAACTGTACATATGTGGAACTCCTCTTGTTCTCTGCTTTCCAGCTGATTACAATTTGGTCGTCTTCAAGTCCAATGTAAACAAGTTCTTGATGATCCATTCCCTTAAGTAATCCAATTTATCAAATTTCTACTGATAACGATTACTACGATATTGTTCCATTGACTGTTGCACACTCTTTAACCCTTATCCTCAAGTTGCCTCCAGGCCTTGATAAGTGGTGACTCCTTTGTTAAAAATTAAATAAATAACTAAAACAATATTTATTCATAAATACGGTGAATGTTATATATCATTTAATTGCTTTTTCATTTTTTTGTTTAAATTGCAATATGTATACCACGATTGTTGTTATTTTTTCTTTCTTTCTTACCTTTTTTAAGATTCCCGTCAAAGCTATAGTCATATCTTTTCGAAGCACAAACATATCACTACGACTGCAAGAAGCGGAATAAGAAAATATATACGTGTTCTGTAACTAAACACGTGATGAACACATAAAAATAACAAGGCATGCAAATGAATTGTTCTCTTATCGGTTATATTTCGGCGGTTTACATTAGATGCAGGGAAAACACGAGTGGGCACTTACAGAAATCCGTATCGTAATATGCACTACCGAATTTATTGTGTTGCACCCGGCTTTATTCGATCAGATTTTGATCGTCTTATATTGTTGATCATATCATAAACAGAGAGACTGACTGTTGGTACTTATAGTAAATTCGCTGAATTCTGACTAGAATCTGTTATTATAAGAATTCCTAAACGGTGAATGACTAATTATCATGGGAATTAAACAGTTTAGAGTACGCCATTTTTTTCTTGTTCTCTTAAGAAGAAAGTAATATTTCTATATCACATCACACTGTGCTATTGAAAATATCCACCTTGTTGGAAGAAAGAAAAGGGGGCACTATAACGGAGATGAGAGAATGCGCACGCAATAAAAATGAATAAAAGAGAACAAGTGTAAAGAAATGGCTGTACTAATGAAGGAAACATTTTACGAATTCTTATTCTATCACAATGTGTAATTTTATTCAATATCCTCGTGTCATTTCCTCGGCGTTTTTTTTTTTATCAACAAATAACCGCATCGTTTAAATAAACGCAATAGAGGTATGATAATTGGATTTGATGAACTGTCGTTGGAAACTGACATCTAGACAACAACAGCAACAACAAGAACAACAAGTGAATAATCCCAAATCCCATTAAAAAAAAGGTTCAAAGACTTTATTACGTGCCATAGAATTAGCAGTGCAGCTGATGATAAAATCTAGTTTCCAACTCGAAGAGTTGATAATTGCCTGATTGTAACAACAAGAGAAGCGAGTCATGAACTCCTTTTGGGTATGTATTCTTCAATTGGCACCAAAAGACAACGCGATAGCAAACGTAAAAAAACGTAACAAAAAAAAAATCTAAAAATCAAACCAAGAACGTTCATAAAAGCAGAAGAATTCTATGACCAAATTCATAGAGATTAGACACCAGCAATTCTCTGTCTTTCTTCGCCGTTTCTCTCTTTTCTTTTTCTTTTTTTTTTACTTTGACTTTTGCAGATCAATTCAGATGGAATTCGGTTGGGAAATTACAAATTATTTTCTGATTTCTAGGTTTCAGTTGATGCGATTACAGACAATTTCAGGGGGAAAAAAGTTCTCTTCTATATGAAACAGACCAATATTACAGCTGATAGATTTTATCAGACAAATAAAATAAATATATAATATCATTGAGTATCAAATAACATTGCTACAACTATGTTACCAACCACTTGATGTCAGACGTTTCCATATGAACGTATGATTTGAAGTCTTTCTAGGATTTTTATATAGCCATAACATTCATTTATCTTTGATATCTCTATCTCTACTAATATAGTAAAGGCA
>NC_136518.1:54993792-55008792 GCF_053919585.1 Euprymna scolopes
TGAGACGAATATCGTAGATTTTCATTTATACTCGGTATAAAAAAAAAGAAAAGACAATTGACAAAATTAGATTCCGTCAGTCCATTACAAATGTTTGTGCCGGTTTATAGAATTTTTAACCATTGTAAATTATTTTATTCATATTGTTATTGCTAACACACATCCCTATGATTAAATTAGAACTTTTTCTTTCAGATTATTAAATCATCATATATAGCATCATCACGTTAACACATTGGTTCCTGCTGGATCACCGAAGTTAAGCAACGTTGAACCTGGTCAGTAAACAAATGGGTGACCATTTGGGACTTCCAGGTGCTTTATGTGTTCTCCGCATGTCTATTTGTTTCCAGTCGTCCTGGACTTCTCCTTGCCAGTGCCGATTCAGGAAAGTTGTGGCTGGAGATTGCTCAACTCTTACAAAACAATCACATCATAATGCTAGTCTTTATTCAGCACTACTGATTAAAGATCTTCTAGGTGAATTTGGTTGTGAAATCTTGCTCCATCCTGCATATTTTCCTGACTGAGTTTCCTCGGGATCTTATTTCAGACATACAGATTTTCATTTTCAAGATGAAATTTGAAATCGGCAATTTTTTTTTTTTGCGCCAACCTGATACTTGCATACGTTATTATTTGTATGCAGGAAAAGGGAGATAAAAATGATCAAACTTTTTTTTTGCAACTATTAATACTAATTACAAAAATAATGGGGTTTGTTTTACTGTACACATAGATTCGAAAAAGTTGTCAAAAAACAAATATATAACAAATAAATGTTATCAAAGGCAAGACAAGTTACTTTTTTTTACCAAACTGGATATATTTTTCGTATTTTTATTCAATGTAACATGTTTATTCAGCTCGAAAACCATACAGTGTTTACCGATGTATTGGAAAATTCAAAATGGCGCCTGACTCCCTCTTTCACACGGTAATTTTGGGAAAAAGGTGTTATAAATAAAAAACTGGATAAAATACTGTTAAAAGCTCGCTCAATATATGTTACTGTGACATAGCTTGACATATATTCGGCGGGTGTTAATAGTATTTTTCTAGTTTTTTATTTATAACACCTTTTCCCAAACTTACCGTGTTAAAGAGGGGGTTAGGCGTCATCTTGAATTTTCCAATACATCGGTAAACACTGTATGTTTTTCGAGCTGAATAAACATGTTACATTGAATAAAAACACGAAAAATATATCCAGTTCGGTAGAAAAGTAACTTATCTTGCCTTTGATGACATTTATTTGTTATATATTTGTTTTTTGACAACTTTTTCGAATCTATGTGTACAGTAATACAAACCCAAATAATGATAATTCAAAATAGCTATTACAATGGCGAAAGCTGGAATTACAAACGTTGGCTCATAAAATGTTGGTTGCGATTAAAATGTAATTCTGAATGCGGTTTTCGAATTCGAGTTTTATTGCAACAGATCTATAACATTTTTTATTTGTTGTTTAAAGACGCAATGTGTGAAAACAAAAACCAGATTGACAAATGCTATAAGCGAACAACGAACTACATTTTGTTCCACTTATCAAAACAATCACAACGTCTACCTACATGTTTAACCTATCAGAGCCTTTTGGCCAAGATCAAAGTGTATTATCTGTTCTTCGGATGCTGCATTTCCATTTCTTGTTCTCTTTCGGTGGAGGAGCCGTCCTTCACGACTGAGAACATTTTATTTTTGTACCTTTTCTCCACATTAAAAAACGACCCTGGTGTCTAACTCTGTCCCGTGAGGAGGCATTGTAAATAGATACATCTCATTGTGATGTAGGTTATACTTAATTAGTAATAACTCGAAGTAATCTAATTACAGACGGATTAATCATAAAGAACTCTTAATCCGTAAATAATTTAATTGTATAAACATAACTAGCAGCTCGCCCGGCATAGTCCGGTCGTAAAATACGCTGAAATATTTGAATTTTTCATATTTCATATTTGTTATTATAAAGCAAATTCTCTATTAATTATCATATTGTATCCGATATATTCAGCAAGTATGTATTGGTGAGTGATGTATTGCTATGGACTCTACGACACGGACGCGCAAGTAAAGTACGACCTAGATCCACGTACATCCAGCAAATAGCACACGACGCCAACTGTGAACCTGGAGATCTGAAGCAGCTGATGGAAGACAGGAAACTCTGGAGAGGAAAAGTAACATTGGTCCAAGCAAGGAGCCCGTCCTAATAATGAGGATGATGATTATCCGATATATGGTAGTGGCCGCCCGTCGTAAAAAAAACAAACTCTCTGCCGCTTGCCTGTTTCCCACCTGACTACAACTTGCACGTCTTCAAGTCCAACATAAACAAACTCCTAACAAACCGCCCCCTTAAGTAAGACACTCTATCAAAACCCCCCATACTAATGATTACTACAATACTATCTCATTGAGTACTGTACACGCAATAACGCTTATCCCTGAGTGGCCTTTTTTCATCGTCCACTAATACGTATATATATATATATATATATATATATATATATATATATATATATATATATATATAGAGAGAGAGAGAGAGAGAGAGAGAGAGAAAGAGAAAGGAATTTTGTCGTTGCTCGTGTATTGCATGATAAAAATAAAACGATACGACGTATGCATAATAAGAGTATTAAAGAAAGGCTTAGATCTTATGTTAAATGCATACAAAATGCAAAAAGATTATAAAAAGAAGAAAGAGTCGTTAAAAAAGACGATCACGTGAGAGACGTCACAACCCTGATGTAGAAGAAATAGATGTCGTTGTTGCACGACAAAGTGAGTTCGAGTTATTCTTTGTCTTGGCCTCCTTTGCGACGTTGCTACAACGTGTGGGTCCCGTGTATAAATGTGTGTAGAACGTTACATGATGGCTTCACGGAAATCTATACAGAACAGAAGACTTCGATTGAAGCGTCTAGCTAAAGAGAAGGATATAGACCACACCTTCGTTTCCCTCTAGAGTTCGTAAGAGATAGATTCTCATGTGATTGATGTCACCCCATTCCCTCTATTTTTTCATTTTTCTTATCATTTTGTTTAAGCCAGGGATGGGGCATCCTACCAGATGCCAAACATACACCTGTTATTTTAGACACTCCAACCGAGAGATCTTTTTAAGATTCTAACCGTCCCTTTAAGTGCAATTGTTTGAATCTCCTTTGCACTTGGTTTACCTGGTATATTTGTAAGATAGTTTGTAAAATTCTTTTTCATAAGTCCGGTTGCTCCTATAATTACTGGAATGATAGAGATCTTCTTAAGGTTCCAGTTTCTTTTTTCTTGTCATACATAAGACCCTGGTATTTAGTAATCTTTTCCCTCTCAGCTCTGTTTAATCCAGCATCATTCGGGACACTAACTTCCACCAAGGTTGCTTCCTTCTCCTTCTTGTCCCATATTACAATGTCGGGTTTTATAGCTCCGTTTTCTAGGTATGTGGCTGTTGGGATTGCATAGTCATAGTGGATGGTATATGACTTGTTTCCGACTGTTCTTTCGGGTATATGTTCCCATTCGGAGTAAGAAGGAATATGATTGAACACATTTCTGTATTTTTTCACTAAAGTTTGATAATTGCATCAGGCAGCAAATAAAGCCTTTTTTTTTTGCTATTATATGTAACGACCAAAGTATTATTACGTTGGTGCAGAAATAAGGTCGTTTTTTGACGTTCAAATCCAGGTCGAAAAACGACATTATTTTTGCACCAACCTTATAAAACGTATTTTTAAAAAACATTTTTTTATGTCAAAGAACGAAAATAAAAAAAAACCTGAGTTTCTTTATTGACACAAAAAAAAGAAAAGAAAGAAAAGTGAAAAGCGTAACATATAAGTCAATAATTTACTTACAATAGCGTTAAATTAAACTGGACCGCGAGTAAAAAGTATATGCATCAAACACTGAATAGATTTTTTTTCTTGAAATGTTTACATAAATATTGATGAGAATGGGCGATATATTCCAATAGTTTCTATGCTACAATAGAACATTTACCACTGATGTATTTTACCTTTGGATGACTATGTTTTTGGTTTCATTATTGAAGAATTCCATACTATTATTTGAAAATAATTTCTTTCTTTACATTATATGCATTAATAATAAATATGCCGCGTGCTTGATTCGAGTCTCCCAAAACAGCTCACTTATAATGAACTGTCCAAAGGAGGAAGATGCGCGGGAAGAAAGCGGAAACGGTTCAAGGACAATCTGAATGGCTCCCTCAAACAGTTTGGGTTTTTTTTATTCTAACTCATGGGAAAAACTAACCCAAGACATGTTGCTGGCGTGCCGCAACTCCAAAACTGGGCTCAATTACTGAATCCGCACGCAATGAGGAACGCAAGACGAAACCTGACATTAGAAAAGACAGAGCAGTCATCACCTCTACTGCAGAATTATCCTGCAGATGTCCAACATGCAGGAAATACTTCAGATCTCGAGTCGGTCTAAAAAGCCGCCTCCGAACTCACAGAACAATTGGATGATTACGATTATCCTCACAAGCGATGGACGAACATCATCATCATGTAATTATATATATATATATATGTATATATTAATATATATATATATATATATTAATTTATATGCATTAATATATATATATATATATATATTAATATATATATATATATATGTATATCAATATATAGCTTCTTTACAAAATTATCGCGATGAAGCATTTTCTGAAAGGAATTACTCGAACTATTACTACAGAATTTGGTGCTACGCAGCACAAAAAGAAAGTGCTATTCAAAATAGTATCGATTCCCCAGATGAAATACAAGTTTAATATCAAGAAACAACTAACTGTTTTTTGTATATTAGAGTGATCTATACAGAAACGTTTGTATTTCATTCTTCAAATGAAATATTTGACTGCAATATTTGATATTCCAACAAACATTCTTTAAATATATTTATATACCGCTTCTACTATTTAAATTTAATTCGTTCATAGATTTTGTTTAAAATTTTTATATTTATCTCCGCGTTGCGTCTTCTCCCTGGTTGCTCACTTTTAACTTAAAAGTGACTGGTGTTATCATTTATATAAAACACCTATCTTTTCTTATCTCATGATCTCCAATGACTAATTTTATTCCGTTTAAACCATTGGTTTTATTGCCTCTGCAAATCGCTCTTACTTACCCCCTCCATTAGCTTTATAATGCTATTTAATTAGTAGGGCAAGGACTGCAACATTGTCTCTTCATTGTTGTGACTCTCGAGTGCGTATTCGTTGATATCTTATATGCTTTTATATAGAACGATGTGGTTAACTGTGTCTAAATGTGTCGGATATATACTCGAGAGTCAAAACAATGAAAAGAATATGCTGTTGTCATAGCCCTATTAATTAGTAGGTATCCCAAAGTAAATTTTTATCTATGTTTACAGTTTGGAGCAATTTCGCTTGTTTTATTAAGTAGAATATTTGTATCTTTAAATTCTTTAATTTGTAGTTTCTTGTTTAGCCACAATCTAATTACACAAATTCTCTATAAATGTGCGTGTGTATTATGGCAATTCATAATGGAAAGCACAATGTTTGACTGTCCTTAAAATGAGAATGAGAAAGACAAATTGATAAAATAAAAAATATATAACATTAAAACGAAATAAGATAACAAAAAATTAATCCAGATAAAATTGCGTTTCATGGGTTTATCAGGTGTGGTTTATCAGATATATTCTTTTATTCCGCGTCTTATATGCGTGTGGTTCGAAAAGATATGACTATAGCTTTGACCGAAATATATCTGCAATTGTGTCACCAAATAATATTTGTATTTCCAAAACATTATTTATCACAGATAGCAGATTCTCTGGATTGCTATTTATTTTAACTCTCCTATTTCGTTCTTGATGTTTTTCTTTGATTCTTGCAAAGCTTATTGTGTCAAAAAACTCACTGCAAAAATTGAAGGAAAATATCAGGAATGAAACAATGGAGTTAAATAACAATCCAGAAATTCTGCAATTCGTCATGAATAATGCTTGGGAAACAGCACAAATATGCGAAGCTTAAAATGGACAACATTTAAAAGACATTATCTTTCATAAATAAATATTGTTAAATTCCGATGTATTTATGAAATTAAATTTGTCAATAATTAACCACAGTACGGATAATATCAACATTAGTGTGGCTTTACACGAATGAAATTTGCTATTCTTAGTTGGAAGTTGTTTTTGATGAGTTGATTTTGTTTGAAAAGATTTTTACTTTATAGCTTCTCCGACCGGTTAGAAGTTGTTCTGTTCCTTCGAACTGGCATATTGTCCCGTCTTTAAAGTTGAAGTGAAACTGATCCACAACACAAATACTCGCGCATATATATATATATATATATATATATATATATATATATATATAGTGTGTGTATATATATATGTATGTAAATATATATATATATATATATATGTATATTGCTCATTATTCATTTATTTATTTATCTGTTCATAACGACGTTATATTCCTACATTGTAAGCCTTCAAGAATATCTTTTATCCGTTAAACAGTGCTTCAAGCAAACCGCGCCATACTTCTTATATATATCAAGCGATGCTCTTTGTATAAACAAATCGAGCGGAGGCATTTGGACGATGTCAAAACATTAATTCATTATCCACACAGCAGCAGCTGTATAGCGTAATGGTGAGAAACCTTGACTGTCATTTGGGTGGTCGCGTTTCGGTCCTGGCTTTAGGCAGTTGCCTGTCTAGCCGCACTGATCAGCTGTGAAACAGCGAAACACTACTGTATGTGGATGCATATATATATATATATATATATATATATATAGGCATCCACACACATATATATATATATATATATATATATGTATATATGTACATATATATATATATTAAGCATTAATTTTTTTTATAGAATAACTGTTGCTTTTACAGTAGCATTCTTTCCAACAAAGCCTTCGTCAGATAATGACTCTTGATTCATGTATGGTTTCGGAGCCAAAGCATCATTACCACTCGCCCAAAACATCCTAGCAGTATCTTACAATACCACCAGACTTTATTGGATTTTTGTCAATCTGTGGGATTGCCATATCTACGATAATGCAGATAGATACTTGTCTTGTGTTTTCTTTGTACATTTTTTTCTTTTCTGACGGAGAAGCACCAAGATTATTAAAGAAAATGGAGGTTGTGTTCGCAATAAAACATCGGCATCTGACTTCGATAGAAAACACAATGGCTTTTCAGCCATTTCTAACACATTCTTCTCGTAGATCTTCAGATCTTTCCAACTTGCGCTGATATGCCCCGTCAAAATTTTCCTCAAATAGAACCGTTAATTCAACGATAAAAAAAACAACATTTTTCAAATTAATGGACCAAATGACGATATTCGGACGCTGATCCGTTAAACTTATTTCAGTCGGAAATATGAGACGGCGTTCTAAGCCGAATGCAACGCGCCAGTTCGTGAAAACATCAAAACACTGACGATCTCTTCCTATTTTTACATAAAGATTTGGATTCGTTTTTTCTTTAACAAAAGAAATTGCTCTACTGGTAATATTTTGAGCTTTATTGACAGTCACAAATCGTATCTTCATAACTTCCGCAACTATCTCATGGTGTAACGCACACACACACACACACACACACACACACACACACACACACACACACATATATATATATATATATATATATGCAGGGAAATCCGATGTTGCCTGGGATTGAATTATGGCAAACAAATATTTCACATTCAACGCTGTCAAGCCAAAGCTAGTTTCCTTTAATAATTACATGAAACCTTACCAACCACCAATAGCTATGGTTAGATATATTTTACGTGAGAACACTTCGTTCAAGCTCCTTGGCTTAACGTTCAGAGGAAACATGAGTTGAAATAGATACATTGAGATCATTGCTAAGGCTGCTGCAAAGAAGGTGGGCTCTCTCTATCGTGCTAGGAAGTTACTTTCGCCTGAAAGTGTCCTGTACCTCTACAAAGCCACCATTCGCTATGTATGGAGTACTGCTGTCACATTTGGGCTGGTGCATCTGCTAGTAGTGTCTCGCTCCTGGACAGGGTTCAAAAGAGAGTAGCCAACCTAATAGGTCCTGAATTGTCATCTAAACTTCAGCTTCAGTCCCACCGACGAAATGTTGCATCCCTCTGCCTGTTTTACTAGTATTTTAATGGTGGATGCACTGACGAACTGCAAGCACTTGTACTCCATCGACAAAAATACTCCTACGAACCCGATAAGAAGCAAAGTCCCACCCCTATACAATTGAGATCCTTAGATGTAAGAAAACCTTTTACTCTAATAGCTTCTTCCCCAGAACGGCAGGACTTTAAATTCTCTTCCGGTTTCCTGCTTCCCCAATTGTACTGACATGCAGAAGTTCAAGAGTAATGTGAACAGACATCTTGCTGCTAAACTCCCTACATAGATCCCCTGGAACTTAGGTCCCTGATAGTAGCCCAGTAAATTAAAGTGACAATATGCCTTGTTTGAGGTGAAAATGTAATATATTTCAAACCCCGTATTTATATTATCCGCGAAATCAAAGAAATCAACAAATTTTTCCATCACATCTATTGAACTAGTTGGGGGGGGGGGTCACACGCCGCCACACAGTGACTTAGTCCACAATACATTATACTTTCCATTGCACTGTAGAGAACCTACTGTTCGTTTTACAAAATTAGTTTTATGTATAATAACTTGGATTCATAAGTTAATTATCATACTTCAATTGTGCTCTAAACAAACACATTCCTTCCAAACGCGCCCCTGTCATACCACAGAACCTACTGCTGATTTTAGATGCCAGGCCTTTCTGCTTGTGCGGTAATTAAACTTCTGAAATGTTTTTTGTGATGTTAGGCTGTATAAGGCGTCATTAATCTGCTCAGACATTGCGGAGACTACATAGAACGAACCCAACACACACAATTTCCTTTGACAAAATAGTAGAAGGTTAGATAGATATAAATGTACTTATAACTATATATATATATCGAGACACAGGAATGGGTATATTTGATCCTGCAGAACGGTGGTTAATTAGAATTGTGGGGTCTGCGTTCGCGCCTTGTTCAGAATGTATGAAAATAAAAAATTTAAAAATTAAAAAAACAAAAACATTTACAAGTGTTTTTGATATAGATGTACATAATAATACTTTGATAAGTATGTTTTAACTTAAATAGGGATGGTATAATAAAATTGCGGGATCTGCGTTCGTGCTTGGCCTCCATAGAATGGAAATAGGCATAAACTTTAATAAAGACCTTTCATATCTATCTGCGTAAGTATACTTTGATAATTATGTTTCAGTTTGCAGAAATACGGTATAATAAAATTATGGGGTATTCGTTCGCGCCTGACCTCCATAGAATTGAAATATGTCACAAAGTTTAACAAGGTTTTTTAATATAGATCCACAGAATATTGTGATAAGTGTTTCAGTGTGAACAGGTATGGTATAATAAATTATAGGGTTTATCTATCTTATTTTTACTTTCATCATATTTTGCTTTGGTTTTGATACCCCCAGCTTCTAAGCTATCTCTTTACAACCTTTCTTTTTCATAACCTATCATACTTTAATAAATAAGAGTCCATTTTCTGTGGGCTGTTTTTGAACCCAGTCAACGACGGGTACTTTTGCTAGTATATATATATATATATATATATATATATATATGTGTGTACTAATTACCCGACAACATATATATATATACACACACACACACACACATATATATATATATATATATATATATATATATATATATATATATGCTTATCTGTACATTTATTTCTTCACTTGATTGCATTTTGTTATGATATCAGTTCAAATCTAGTAGACCGGAAAAATATATCAATTTCTCCACAAATAAAAATTGCTTATTCACAAACAAAAACAAACGCGCACGCACACACACACACACACACACACACACACACACACACACACACACACACACACACATATATATATATATATATATATATATATATATATATATATATATATATATATATATATATATACGGTATAAGCAGCTGAATATTAATGCACATAAATACATGTGTATTCCTGTTTTCTTACCCTTTCCCTGGGGAAAATTCTTTTCCGTCTAGAAATATTTGCGTGCGTGTGTGAAGAATTCTAAATAATACATTTAAAAATAAACTTTTACACCATATAATACATATTTACTAACATTTAAAGTGCCTGTATTAGGAGAGAGATTATAACTGGCTTGACATCATCGTCATTCGCTTTTCACCACGTGCTCATTAGGACGACGACCCAAACAACGTTAGAAGACGCGTTACATTTGAATACAGTTTGTTGGATCGCGGCATATCAATACTTTATGGATTACTCAAGTCGAAATCAAGTTTTTTTTTTACATGGGGGTCACCACTTATCAAGGCCCGAAGGCCACACAGGGATAAGCGTTATTGCGTGTACAGTAATCAATGAGATAGTATTGTAGTAATCATTAGTATTGGGGGGTTTGAATAGAGTGTCTTACTTAAGGGGGCGGTTTGTCAGGAGTTTGTTTATGTTGGACTTGAAGACGTCCAAGTTGTAGTCAGGTGGGAAACAGGCAAGCGGCAGAGAGTTCCACTGGTGTGCAGTTCTAAGAAAGAAGCTTTGCTCATGGAATCTACGTTTGGATTTAGGCACAGATAAAGAGTGGGGAAAATTATTGACAGTAGTTTCAGCTAGACGAGTGTTTCTCGTGAAAGATTGGCGAGGGGGGACGAGGGATAAGAGCTCAGACGAGCACGTGCTATGGAAATAGCAATAAAACAAAGACAAGCTTGCAACGTCTCTTTTGTGGGAGAGAGGTTGCAGGAAAGAGAGAAGGACACCCCCACTAAGCCACGAAGTCTATTTTGTACTCTGTCAAGGCAGGATAGACTGTTTTTAGCAGCTACTGCCCAGATGTGACAGCAGTATTCCATCCTTGGACGTACTTGGATTTTATAAAGATAGAGAATTGCATCAGTAGTGAGATATCTTCTGGAGCGGTAGAAGGATCCCACCATTTTCCCAGCGTCCCTGGCAACAGATTTCATGTACGTGTTCCATTTTAGATCATTTATGTAAAGATTTTAGTTGTACAGTAATATCTTTTTGGGGTCGTATTAAACAGGTTGTTTATGTGGTAAATATGTGTGCTTATTTTGAAGAGTCATTCATTTATTCTTGGCTAGATACTTGTCAAATACTTGTGGTTTATTTTGGTCAAAATCGCCTGTCCCATTTTCTCATCGAATTCTTTCGATTATTGATTATAGATACTTTCGAAATACATTCCGACACAAACCTATCTGATAACACTGCCAGATACATAAAATACATTCGAGTAAAATTTCATAAAAATTGGCCCGGCAGTTTAAGAGTCCATATGGACTAAACTCACACACAGAGGGAAAGTATATATATATATATATATATATATATATATATATATATTATCAAAATCAAATGACATCGAACTTCAGAATCGAAGAAAACGCAATTAAAAATATCATACGTACATACTTGACGCCTGTTGACAGTATTCTAAAATTAAATTTATTATCTACTACAAGAAGTTTAGAACACAAAACCTTGTGGTTAGAAACAACTTCTCACCGACTATGAAAACGTTGGAACAAACCAATGTAGTGTATGAATTCAAATACTCTTTGCAAGAATGTAACTCCGAAAAT
The DNA here is from genome assembly GCF_053919585.1 of Euprymna scolopes. NCBI lineage: Eukaryota > Metazoa > Mollusca > Cephalopoda > Sepiida > Sepiolidae > Euprymna > Euprymna scolopes. The sequence goes on from NC_136518.1 coordinate 55,005,543, forward strand.
AATACATACATTGAGCATACAACGACAACCTTGTCCCGGCGAATAACCATGCATCTAAATGATACTAGTGCATATATATATATAAACCTTTGATAAAAGAACATAACTACCCCCTCCAATCTTAGAAAGGCCCTCGTTGACAACATAACAAGTATACGACATGAAAATTTTATAAATTTTCCTAATGTCTGTCTGTCTGTGAGTATCTCTATGTGTGACGCGGTTTATCTCAGCCTACAGGCAACCCACCTAGGCAAGTAAGGTACCGAAATGAAGCTTATGACCCAGCGGATGTTTTAATGATATTTATATCCATGTTTGGTTGATGGAAAAAACAAAGAATGCAAAAAATGCAAAAAAAATAAATAAATAAAAAATAACGATTTACTAAACAACGTCTTATTTACTGGATATTTTTCCGGTATTCACCGGGAGTTATTATCTCCTTTGGTAAGTTCGATTTACTTTGTGTGTCTGTGTATGTGTGTGTGTGTGTGCGTGCGCGCGCGCGTGCGTACGTGTGTGTGTGTGTGTGTGTGTGTGTGTGTGAAACGCGGTTTATTTCAGCCTACGGGCAACTCACCCAGGCAAGTCAGGTAACGAAATGAAGTTTATAACCCAGCGAAAAAGTCGGCATTGATCAACTGTGTGAAAAGTAATTATACGGTATTTTGCCTATTGCTTGTTCTCATCACGATATGTTACAGTCAATAAACAGCATTTTGGTGTATGATACCTCTCGTTTCTAGACAGGATCCATAAAGAGTTCCTTGGTCTTCGGGCTAAGATCAAAGTGTAGTATTTGTTCTGATGCTACACTTAAGGTTATTTGTCTTCAGTCAATGTAGGAATAAGCCTTCTATACTAAATCAATTTTTATTTTAATTCAAACTAGAATGCCCCCCCCCTTTGGGGGAGCTGGTTTTCCCTCCACAATTATAACGACCTTGTGTCACATATTGCGTCACAGTGGGTGAATTAATTAAATGCTAATAAGTCCCGCATTATTAATCAAGTTACAACCCCTGTTTCATCAAAGACAGTTGCATCTCTGTTCCTGTTTTTCAAGTCCTTTTATGGAATCTGCTTAGATGAACTCATTGCAAGTGTGCCCTTTTTGACGTACATACCTCCGGCAAACCTGTCTAGCAGCAAAATTCCGCTATTTCACTATAGAAGTTTCTAGATACTAGAAAACCTTATGCTCTAATAGTTTCTTATCTCGAATTAGAATCCTCCCCCGGTTTCTTGCTAAAATGCACACGTTTCAATGCAATGTAAACAGAGACCTCACAGCGCAAGTGATCGCATAGTTCCTTGTAGACATAAACACAAATATTAGCCCCCTCATGTCCAAAAGGCAATATACATTATTTGAGGCTAGCAAGAGCAAATTAAATAAAACAATAAAATAATTAAACCTACTTTTAAAAAATGAAAAAAGGTATTTAGGGACAAAAAGTCGTATACCGGGATTAGTTCATGTTATAAGCCACAGCTCGTAAGCTTGATAGGGTATTACCACACTTCCAAAAGCTCTCAAATCTCACTTTCAAATAACGTGTCATGCCATACGCAAAGCACACATTTAAATATTATCGGTTATGCTATAAGAGAAAAAATATTACGCTTCGTCACTGTTCGCATTAATATGCGAATGTAACTGAGCACGGACGCGCGTATGCAAATACTGAGCCGTGTCCAAAATGACTTCACGGTAAGGTAAAAAAAAAACACAAACTATAAAAAGAAGATAGATCACGTTAGAGAGGTTGGTGACGTGATGGCCGTGACGAGAAGTCACGCGTGGCGGGAGAATGAGGAATAAATGTTGCCACAAAAAACGAGTCGAGTTATTTCTTGTTCTATGTTCACTGCGACGTACTCTGTTACAACGTGCTGGGTCTATATATGGAAACGCGTGCAACGCTACACATATAGAATAAGATAACTGTGTCATTAATTTAATTATTTATGTGGAAATTATTATCATTTCTGCTGACTTAATGTTGAGGGTTTTTTTTGCCAAGTATGAAGGGCAATTCTATCTGTGTCGATTTCAAACAACAGGAGTTATCGAACTTGCTATTTGCTTACTCATGTCAGTCTTTGTATTTTTATATTTTATTTGGACAGGATTGGAATATCGTGGTCTTAAAAACATCGGAATCATTTCAGATGACTTTAAGAAAAATTCACTTTGTTATATTTTTGTGTGTTGTTACTATAATTTGGTGGGATATAGGTTGGAGGTCTAGACAGTAAAAAAAAAAAAACATAACACCGCATGACTAAGCATGTTTAAAATATGAAAGATGCTAGCAGTTCAAAATAAAATCGAAAGAGGAAAATCATTGATTTTTTTTTTCGTGGAAATCGATCTTGGCACGAGTTATAAAGAACAAAAGATGATTTTTTTGCAAAGACAGGAGATGCTTATTGACTAAGTCTTGCAAAGACCAAGGTTGTATATAGAAGAAAAACAGTGAGCAGAAAGAGAGTTCCAGAACCTTGCAGCCCTTAGAAAGAAGCAACCGGTATAGGAAATTTTATTACAGGATAGAAACTATAAAATTGTCGTCCTAGAAAAAACGATGTTTAACGTCCGAGATCAGAGATGCACCGCTGTACAACTCATGCTCTCTACCGATTCAAATTATGACAAGGCAAATTTGGACGGTTCAACGCTCGAGGGCACAGCTCAACGAGGTTTCCAACCACGGTTATGGTCTTTGGTCTGGTTTACAGTGAGAGCCACATCATGCCATCTCACTTCTTTGAAGTCGGCTTGAAAGTCAACACCAAAGTATAACTGGATTTCCTGAATAGTGGTGATCCCCTGGTACAATCAGGTGGCCGCTGGCAGATGCTGGGTGTGGCATCAGGACTTGGCGCTGGCCCACAAGTCCAAAGAGACCCAGTCATGGTTTAAGAAGGAATGCTACGACTTTGTGCCCTTCTCTCACTGACCCCCTTCTACCTGAACCCACTGGACTAATTTGTTTGGTCATACGTTGAGAAAGAACACCACCAACATGACCTCCCACAACACCAAAGCTAGCCTGATCGCCACCATCCGCCGAGTATTCGCCAAGCTCTCGCCGGCACTCGTGGAAAAGGTATGCTTCCAGTTCCGGACCCGTATCGAGGCGGCGATTGAGGCTGAAGGCGGCTACATTGAAGAGATGTCAGCTTTAGTACATAATCAAGTTACCTGAATTGATGTTGTAATAGGTTTTAAAATAAAACT
>NC_136518.1:55013792-55053792 GCF_053919585.1 Euprymna scolopes
TATCTCATCTACCGAGCCAAACATAGTTCTTCCACTAACAAAATAATTCATAATTATATATATATATATATATATATATATATATACGCTTATATATATATATATATATATATACTTATATGTATATTTATATATATACATTTATATCGATATATATATTTATACATATATATATACGTATATGCTTATATATATATATATTTATATATATAGTAACCTACCCATGACCCGTTGGGCCAGTATATCTTAACTATGGAATTAATGTATGAGCGTGACACTTTTGACGTAAAGAAAATATTTTTTTCTGACGTAACAGAAACATTTCTATGAAAGTATATCAAAATGAAAAAAGAATATATATAGATTTCTATGAGTCGTTCTGTTTATTTTTTGATAAACAACTTACAGCCATTGAATTATAAGTGGTTTGCCATACTTATAGGTAAATGTGCACTGAACAGATACTATAATACTTAAAGTTAAATTCAAATTTTGATATATCTTTTAATTTAAACGTGAAAAAAAATAATTGGGTCGCTGAATACGTGCACAGTAAAACAATACATTGTAAAATAGTAGATTTATTTGTAAGAAAATTGCGTTAAAATAACTTAAACGTAATACGGAAATGAACGATGTAAAAAAATTTGCAGAAAGTATTAACAATTGTTTATTTGGATAATTTAAAACGCAAAAAAAAAAAAATACGTTGTCAACAGGTCAAAGTTGATTTATTTGCAAGAAAATTTCGACAGTATAGTTGTAATACAGAATAGTTGCAAAACATCCCCTAAGGGGTCAGTATGTTATATTAGCTATGCAATTAATGTATGAGCATGACACTTGTGACGTAAAGAAAATGTTTTTTTTTGTGACATAAAAGAAACATTTAAATTTCCTTCTTCTTCATTAGTAGTAGTAGTATTAGTAGTAGTAGAAGTAGTAGAGTAGTAGGGAAAATACATGCCAACCAGTAGTCGTAATAGTAGGATAAGGAAGAGGAGGTGTAATAGTAGTTGTAAAGAAAAGAGGTAATAGTAGTAACAAGGATTTAAAATTTCATTTGAAATTTTAAATTCGACCGTTTTGGATTTTACCATTTTTGGATTTTTACCCTTCACCGGACTATCCGTTCATGTGAAATCTTTTTATTATTTTTCTTTTGCCTCCTGTTCCCCTTACCTCACCTTTTTTTTTAACCAAGTAAGATCTTTGACTTACTTGTAGTTTCATTAAATACTTTTATATGCAAAATCCGATCCTGCATTTTGCTAATTCCTGCCCTCTGATGAGAAGGAGAGTATTTCTTCGAAACTCCGCGGATTAAGGACTATCCACTTATCTTGTGCTTCCTTTTTTAAAATTAAATATGTTTTTAACTCGTTTTCAAGATGTCTTTTAACATGTTTTATTAATCATATGTTCATATTATAAGCTCTATTTCCTTTTCGGTTTTATTGAGCTTTTTACATCTGGCTAAGTTTATTTTACATGTAAATATTAACTCTTTAATATTTGTAATATATTTTAAGTTTACCATTTTGATTACCTTAGTAAACTTATTGTTACTTTTATTTTTTTTTAAATTTATATATATATTTATATATAATTATTTTTTTACTATAATAATTAAATACCTACAGACACTAGTGTTTCATCCTTTCGGGATTCTTCAGTGCAAGGTGTCACAATTACTACCAGTCGAACGATTCGAACCCCGCGACACGAGACATCTCTGGCTCGATTAGCGGAGGCCGTATCCATTCGGCTACCATTAATCGTGTGAAATAGCGTTGAATTTTAATATATATATATATATATATATATATATATTTATATAGACATATTTATATATACATATATTTATATATATATATTTATATATACATATATTTATATATATATATTTATATATACATATATTTATATATATATATTTATATATATATTTATATATACATATATTTATATATATATTTATATATTCATATATATATATTAATATATATATGAATATATATTTATATATATTATATATATTTATATGTATATATATTTATATACATATATATATATTTATATATATATATTCATATATATATTTATATATATATTTGTAGTCATCGACATACTGTCCTGTTTCGTTGTATAACAACTCACTAGTGCCGCTAGACTATATATTATATAAAAATATTTATAGATATATATACATAAATATATATGTTTAAATATATATATATATAAATATATATATATAGAAATATATATAGAAATATATATACATTTGTATATATTTATATATATATTTCTCTATATATATTTACACACATATTTATGTATATATATTTATATATATATATTTATATATACATTTACACATATATATTTATGTATATATTTTTATATATATTTATATATATATATTTATATATATTTACATATGTATATATATATATATATTTATATATATATGTATTTACACACATATATATATACACTTTTTGAAGAAGTATATATATATATATATATATACTCGGGTTTTTTATATTCAAAAGTAATGGACTAATGAATTCAACGAGGTTGTTAGATAGTGCTCAATAAAAAGAGCTGATAATACTTGTTTATTGTTATATAAACATGCTCACATCCCGCTGCTACAAATAGCCACTTGTTTCAATCAAACAACAGATATCATCAGGCAGCGACTTGACTATTCAAAAGTTCAATGAATAAGATTATTCATTGAAACAAGTGGCTATTTGTAGCAGCGGGATGTGAGCATGTTTATATAACAATAAACAAGTATATATATATATATATATATATATATATATATATATATATATATATATATATATATATATACTTCTTCAAAAAGTGTGTGACAATCTTTTACTTTAAATCCAACTCGAAACTGGAGCACTACGCACTTGAAACCACCGGACCAACACGTAAATTCTCGCCTCTTCACCATAACACCAACATGAAGAAAAAGAAAACGAAATTCACGAATCGGACTTTCGACCCTGATGACGCTATGTATTAGCGAAATATATGACTTACAAAATTTAAAAAAAAAAAAGCAATAAACAAAAATGAGTCTATTATTATATTGGACACTTCAAAGTTTTCAAAAATTTTTCAATTCAATTTTACTTTAAAAAAGTGTCTTCAAAAGGTGTGTGACCATCTTTTACTTTATATATATATATATATATATATATATTTACATATATAAATATTTATATATAAACATATGTATATATATTTACATATATAAATATTTATATATAAACATATATATATATATTTACATATATAAATATTTATATATAAACATATATATTTTTATTTATATATACTATATATTGTATATATATACATATATATATATATATTATATATATATTGTATATATATATACATATATATATATTATCTATTGTATATATATATATTGTATATATATATTGTATATATATATATATATTATCTATTGTATATATATATATTGTATATATATATTGTATATATATATATATTGTATATATATATATTGTATATATATATATATTGTATATATATATACATATATATATTATCTATTGTATATATATATATTGTATATATATATATTGTATATATATATATTGTATATATATATATTGTATATATGTATATATATATATATATATTGTATATATACATATATATATATATTGTATATATATATATATATTGTATATATATATATATATATATATATTGTATATATATATATATATATATATATTGTATATATATATATATATATTGTATATATATATATATATTGTATATATATATATATATTGTATATATATATATATATTGTATATATATATATATATTGTATATATATATATATATATTGTATATATATATATATATATATATATTGTATATATATATATATATTGTATATATATATATATATTGTATATATATATATATATATATATATATTGTATATATATATATATATATATTGTATATATATATATATATATATTGTATATATATATATATATATATATATATATATATATATATATATAAGAGAATAATATCAATACTTTAAGAGGAGACTTACCGGGATGATTAAAAGCTCAACAGTCTCCATTTACCCAACACCTCCAGTTGATGTGTACTCTTATTGAATAAATGAATAAATCTATATATATTATTATTTTGTTTGATATCGTCATTTTCTTTCTTTATTGATATATTTATGTGTATATGCGTGTGTGCGTGTGGGCACGTTTGCGTGTCTTAAAGGAGCCTCTAAGAACGCCGTTTGCCCAAAGAAAATCTTATTGATTGCTATTCTTCTCTTCAAAAGGATGTAACGACACCTTTTTTTTCCCTGCACAAAGAAATCAATAATCCTATATTGATTATCGATTGTTACGAATGGTCCAACCCATATCAACAATATGCAACCGTCTATTCTCGAAAGGAAGGTCGAATTTCCGTCCGTGTATACGCGTGCGTGTATGAGGTTAAAACTCAGAAACTACCCAAGATACATTTTAAAAAGTTTATATCATCGGATTTTGTATGACTCCTCCAGCCGATGACGGCAAAAAAAAAATCATTTTAATAGGAGTTTGGGCAGTGTTCGTACTTTCCCTGTATAAGTCAATTTCTTTAGTTACTTAGATTGTACAGTTTTTTGGATATTAAGAAAAATATGCGAAATTTTATGCTAGAAGGTATGTTACTTAGCATTTCAATAAAAGCGTAAGTAACTACGATGAATGCATTTGCATATTGTTTTTATTAACAAAAGACATCAGAAATGATGCTTTGAAACGAAATAATTCATTTTTGACCAATGTCAAACGTTCTTTATGCCAACATTTTTTTTTCAGAATATAAAATGTTATTGGAGCATTATAAATAGTTATGTAATGATTTTTATGTTATTTTAATGCCTTAAAATATATAAAATATATAAAATACGTATCGAGTAAACGAAAAAAAAAAAAATTTTTAATGGAAATTGCTCCAGACAAGGCATGAAGTCACTCGATATCAGAAGCTAAAGAAAAAAAGTTAAAAGCTAACCTGTGTAAATATTAGTTGGATATTGTGGCCCAGAAAGCAGCAATTCTTCCCTCTTTGTCAGAAACATCGTCCATGTAATGTGAGGACTAAAGGACAAAACTCCCCTTTTACAACGGTGTTATTGGAGTTAGTGCACGTAAGGAGGAAAATGGGCCAGAAAACACTTTCCTTTAATTATAATCGTACTTGTTCGAAAAACATTACTGATACCAGGTCGATTAACACCTGGTGATATTTTATATGATTTATTTTTATTTATTGTATTAATATATTAAACAGGTTATTTAATAGAGAGAGGACATGAGGGTGAGAGGGGGGGATACACATTAAGAAGACGGAGTATGTCCCAAAATGCAATGTAATGGAAGATGTGGAAGAGAGCGGAAGGCAGAGAGATAGAGATAGAGATGGATAGATAGATATAGACAGAGATGGATAGATACATAGAGAGAGAGAAAGAGAGAGAGAGAGAGAAAGAGAGAAAGGGAGAAGAGAGAGAGGGAAAGAGAGAGAGAGAGAGAGAGAGAGAGAGGGAAAGAGAGAGAAAGAGAGAAAGAGAGAAAGAGCGAGAGAGAGAGAGAGAGAGAGAGAGAGGGGGGTTTTACAAAGAAATATATTGTACACAATTTTACAAATTCTATTTAATATCCGTGGTCCCGGGCAATGTCGGGTACCACTGTTAGTTTTATTGAAAATGATTGAGAAATGATTTTCAGTATTCGTACCAGTCGGAGATACGTCTTCGACAATCAGTAAAAAAAAAAAGTGTTTTTATTGCTGCCGTATGAACGTAATTCCTCCATACCTGGTTCTTCGATTTTGCTCTTTTGTTTTCCTGAGATATTTTCCCTCATCCTTCCACTCCCAAATCGTTAATCGAGATGAGGGTGCACGTGCAGCTTTTGAACTATTGAAATAGAAATCATTCGTTTTATTCCTATTTCTTTTTATTTCCCTTCCCTTTTTCTTTTTTCTTTTTTTTCCAAACCAGAACACGTTTATTTTGAGTGCCGTGGAATGAAAAAAAAAAAACAGCCATCACTGCCAGAATGAACACTTACGAAAGGAGTATAAATAGTGTGTTTATGTTGTTCAGAAATTAACAACAACGACAACAAAAAAATACTAGAAAAAGGTGTACCGTTTTGTAACAGATTCATCTCGGCATATTTTGTTTGAATTAGCAAAAAAGTGAGTTTGAAAAGCCAGTTTAATAATAAAAATTAGAAAAAAACAAAATCCCAAGCAAAATTAATCTCTTTCTGCTCTCTATAACTTCCTCCTTTCCCTCTCTCACTCTACAGCTATGGGTTAAATAGTATTACTACTCGTAGTATATAAACTATCTATATAATAAAGTAATGTCGATTTCTCCTCTCACTTTGACTATTGTATATTTTGAATCAAACGTTATATATGCTAATCTTTTTCACTAACCACTTAGAACACTTGCGTATATTTAGTCTTATTTAAAAACGTCTTGCATTTATTATGCATTAGATTCTATTTACACCTACGAATTCCACAAAGAAGGTGAGAGCAAACATTTTAACTCTATTACAATTAGTTACTCTCACGTTTATCACATTCACCAGTGAGTTACCTTAATAGATATACCTTTGCTTTAATCACTGAAATCATTTCATTTTGTTTTTCTCAATACTGCCTATATAAAACACCAGATTTTAAATCTAAATAACGATCATTCATTTTGCGGATAAACGCATTATCGTTCGGCTGTTCTGAATACCTATTGCTTATACATTATGTAAATTCTCTGGGGTAGATAATTACGCATTAACGAAGAGTTGACTACAAATTTTGACATCTGCTTTCGCACGTTCTTCAATGCATTTTTTAGTGCTTTCAATTGGCCTAAGAAGCAAATAGAAATACCATAAAAACTGCGCTAACTCTATGCGGGTTTAATCGGCTTCCTCCAAAGGCGAAAGTTTCATGGGAGAATGAATTTCACAAGCGGTTCCCAGTAATCTAGCTTTTGTAGTTTTATCTATTGTATGAAAATATTTTGTTATAAAATATAGTTTCTCTCCATATTCTATTTGCAGAACTCAGTTTATGTTTTAGGTAAACTGATGACCCTTCTATTTTCTCAATGTTTAATTTATTCCATTACTTATCTATACAGCTTACACACACACATACACAAACATATATATATATAATTTTTTTAAAGTTTGTTTTTTGAAATGTCGTTACTTTCAATGTATACCGTTTTCGTTTAACGGGTCTAGATTGTTATTTTAAAACAGTCACCGTTAATTTTGAGTTAAGCTCAATGTGTCTATTTAATAGGGACAGAGCATATATAGTGCAAAATTTTGGTTGAAAATTCCAAGACTCATGTTTTCTTTTTTATAACCTTCGTTTATTTCCTGGATTTTTTCATTACAGCTGTTTCATTAATGAGTTGACAATTTTACGATTTATGTTTCTGTAAAAATATCCTGTCCCCACCAAATTATTCAGATGTTTATCCAATAGACTTTTGCAACAAATGGTATATGTTTAACATGCTGGACATCGTATTCGGGCATATATATATATATATATATATATAATATATATATATATATATATATATATATATATATATATATATATATATGGCTCCTTCAGTCTTTGACAGACTTTCGATACTCACGTAGGGGTGCTAACGCGTAAAATTTTTGTGGCAGGAGGTACGGAATCTCCAACCACACCTTTCCTGAGTCGACATTGTTAACTACCAGTGGCAAGTGAAGTGTATGTACAGGACGACTGGAAACAAATTCCGAGATAAGCGGAGAGAGCATACAACGCCTCGTATTCCCAAATGGTAACCCATCTAGTAATAATCGGGCTCAACGTTGCTTAACTTCGATGATTTGATGAGCACCGGTGTGTCAACGCGATTATGCCGTGCAATTCATACTTCCGTAATATTTGCGTAAAAATTAACAGTAAACACAAACCTCTTTATATATATATACTCGCAGGTCCAACGGCAGTGCCCGGTCGTAAAATACGCTTAAATATTATATTTGGATGATTTCAAATTTCTTATTTATTAATATATTATATTGAACTCAATATATAATAATGATTTAAATGTAAAAAAAAAAAAAACAAACAAAAAAAAAAAAACAAATGCTCGTGCGCCACCATCGAGAATCGAAGCTTAAACGTTTAGCTTACGATTTACTTTTCTCTTTGACGTTAATGCCCGAGCTATAATGACATGTACGCTACAAGGCTAAAAATTAAAAAATTAACCAATATCTATTTCGTTGCGCATGCATATTCGTAATGTAGTCGTTCGACTTCACCTGGCAAATTTCATTTTTTTAAATGTTCACATTTTCACACCAATTTTCCCCAGATAAAACCGAAATATTAAGGTCCACGTTCGAATAACCTATATATTAAGTTTAATGTCTGTAGACCAAAACCGACAGAAAAGTTTTTTAGGCAAATTATTTTAAACAAATATATATACGCATCCATAAATATATATAGAAAGAGGTTTGTGTTTACTATAACTTTTTAACGCAAATAAATATTACCCAAGTATAAATCATGTAGAATATCTGCATTAATATAACCACACGTGATAGTTAACTTAGATGATCATCCCATCAGAAAATCATAAAAAAATGAATGTTTCAAAGAATATGCAAATTAGCTAGATCTTTGGTAGGTAAATGAAATTCCATGACCCATATATAACAAAAGTGAATAGTTTTACATAGTTTTACAAAAAAGGGTTTTAATATAGACATAAATACACAAAAAACAAAATTCATAGGAGTGTATGTATATATATATATATATATATATATATATATATATATATATATATATATATATATATATACATATATATATATAAACATTAAAAAACATTTTAAAACATTATCTTTCATTTAGCAATCCGACTGTGAAATGAAGCTACTTCGTCTCAACAAGGGACGCGGTCATCCAACCAGCTAATAACCCCAAGCCGATGTCTCACAATAGGAGTTCGGCGCGGTTTGCTTGATCTGTGTTGGTTAATAGAAATTCTTGTGTGCAGGGCGTTTGCTCAGTTGGTAGACTGCTTGCCTTGCATGCAAGAGGCTCGGGTTTCGAATCCTGAGTTCGGATGTGTCTAACTGATGAGCCCAAATGAGGGCGAAACCCGAGTCTTGGACTTCCGGTTCTTTGACTGTCATGGCTCTTGTGGGCTGCAACGTTGTTTGGCTGTGGACTTTATTATATATATATTCCTCATTTTCTTCCCTTCACTAAAACATAATTTTCATACCAAAATTCATATTAAATGCTGTGTGGTTCTTGGCTGTTCACAAAGTACAAGATGTGAAGGATCCAATGCCAAGGATCACGCCATGAACTATTTAATGAAATAAAATAATTAGAACTTTTATCAATATTGAGTGATAAACATCTAACACATTAGTGCGTGTGTGTGTATATTATATGCATATTCGTACATATATATGTATATATTATATAGCATCAGACAAAGCCAAACTATTTGCCAAGAACTTTGCAGCTAATTCTACCCTATGCGACCAAGGCCATCATCTCACCGTATTTCATCCTATAACAGAAAACACGCTATGCAACATACAAATATCTGTGCGTGAGGTCGCCAAGCTAATCAAGAACTTTGATTCCAGTAAAGCAACTGGCCCTGGCGGCATTCCGATTATCCTCGAGTGGCTTCCAGACCTTAATAAGTGGTGACTGCCATGTAAAAAAATATATTATATATATATACACACACACATATATATATATATATACACAAGTACATATATATATAATTAATTACTATAAGAATTGTAAAATACACACACACGCATAATATATATCGTATATATCACATATTATATGTATATATGTACATATATATGGGTTCAACGGCCAACTGGCACCGTGTGTGTTTGTGTGTATGTATGTGTGTGTTGGGGTGGAGGGGACTCCCGTAAGCCGTGGTGAAGGCAACCTTTCTAGGAGAAGCAAATCTCCGATTAAAAAAAAACCATAAAGCGGGAGACCAGTACCCGCATTAAGCTGGTCTGCAGTGATACTTGTTGCTGGCTATCTTGCTCTTGCTTGTTGCTTGATCTCAACATCTTGAACCGAGAGAGAGACTTAGCTGTCGTACAAAGCTAAGACTCTGAAACATTATCTGTGTATAGATACTCCCTCAGGCATTTGTCTATAAAAATGGTCCTGTGGCGATGGAAGTCATTTTCGGACTCATGGACTTTAAGTGTCTGAGGGAGTGGCACTCGTCTGACAAGACGTTGCAATCATCATATATTATATATATCTTCTATATATACACACATATATATATGCACACATACATCTCTATAATTTTTTACTTTAAGAATTGTCAAATACACACACACACACATATATATGTATATATATATATATCACATAGGTCTGTCAGCAAATATCGAAGGAGATTTCATCGACAACATACGTGAACTTTATTTCTTTCTTTTTACAATCTGGGTGTCAAACACTTTTCCGTTTTCTATCTCTCTTTTGTCGGCGTCTTTCAAGACGAGCTAACCATTGTTAGTATTAGAGGGGTGCTAGGTTTTTCCATCATAAAACCTTTCCTCCATATGTTTACTTCTTCCCTGGAATTTCCCCCTAATCATCTTGTTTTCTTTGAGTTTGAACGTTGTTAATGTTCAAGGTGTGCTAGGTGTTTTTATTATAACAGTGACAAAAGTGGGGGAGAAAATAAGATAGAGAGAAAGAGTGAGAGGGAAGATGAGTGAAGGAGTGAGAGAGAGAGAGGGAGAGAGAGAGAGAAACGTGACAAGTTCATTCAGTTCATCCTTCTTGCAGTACCTTCAATCGTTCGATTTTGTAAACATCTGCCAAATTTGATCGATGACACACTTCGTTATCAAGCTTTATCCGCCACGTTTTAATATTACATTTTCAAATCTACATCTCACAAAGCCCATTCAAAGTCAGGCACAAGGCACCATAATTGTTGAGAAGCTCAAACATAAAAAAGCTCTTATCATCATGCCATACGTTCATACAGGCTCTTTATTTAGAACATAATTTGCAAAAGATCTAAACAGTCCAAAATACATATACGGCATCTTCCAAAAGTCATCATCTATTTAATCGTTTTCATAACCTCAACACTTATTTCCGATAATAAAACTTATACACACAAACTGTTCTACTGCATATTCGTAGCCTAGTAAAGGTGCTCTGTTCTCTTTTATGCTGCAACCTTTTTCCCCACAGAAGAGACGTTCTCAACTTATATCATGGCAAGTGCTTGTCTGAACTCTAATATATCTTCTCGCCATTTCCAAACTTTCACGAAAAACACACTTGTAGTTGAAACCACTATCAATAATATCCCCCACTCTTTTTCGGTGTCTAAACCTAAACGTCAATTCCGTGAACAAAGCTTCTTTCTTAGAACTGCACGTCTGTGGAACTCGCTTTTACTGCTGTCCGGCTGTCTACAATGTGGCCGTCTTTGAATTTAACATAAACATGATGAGCCGTCCCCTTAAGTAATCCAATTTACCAAATTTACACTACAAACGGTTACTACACTATTGTCCCATTGACTACTGTACACTCATTAACCCTTATCCCCGAGGGCTTCCGGGCCTTTATAAGTGGTAACTCCTTTGTAAAAAAAAAAAAACTGCATTGTTTTTATTGCGCCATATTGTTTTTAAGCCATTTTGTGCTATGCAACTTGTTTTCGTTTTTTTTTTGGTCGCGGGAGGGGATACGGTAAAATTATTTTCAAAAGCAAACCACAAACAATTAATTAAAGTCATTTGTGGAAAAAGACGATTTGAGAAAAATCCGGAAATTCTGCATTTAATTTTTTAAATCGCGTCAGACAATGCACGAAGCCACTTTGTGCTAGAGGCTAACAGGAATGAAAAAATATTATCACATATACATGAGATGCTTACTGTGTAACCGAGCACGAACGCGCGTATACAAATGCATACGAAATGTTAAATGACGTCACTGAAAGGAAAAACGACTAGAAATAACAGTCACGTTAGAGACGTCGGTGACGTCAGAGCCGTAATGAGAAGATACGCGTGGTTGGAAAATGAAAAATACGTGCTTTTTTAAAACAAGTGTCGAGTTATTACTTGTCCTATGTTCCTTACGAAGTAGCCTACATACAACGTCTACGCCTCGTGTGTAAACGTGGATAACGTTACGATTGGCTTTAGTCATGAAATCGAAAAACGAGATCGGCCTTATTCTTAGAAGATGAAATATCCTGCAGACCATTAAAAACACGAGGAATAGCAGACTTGCCACTATTAACAAGACTTTTGTAGATTCTTCCAAAATAACGAGAGCCAACCTTTTGACATGAGATAGAGTCACGAATCCTTTGAAAATAGCCAGACTTAGCCTAAGAGATTGGTCTCTTGCGGACATCGCCAGCTCTTTTTTTAGGATTGTCTGGAAGCCTTAGAACCATCTCGGTATTGATTAAGGTAATGGTTATGATGGGCAATGTCAAGAAGCATAGGCAGATGAAAACCAGGGAGGAGAATGAATTCTGGTCGAAAACATATATTGTTCTATTTTGTGTGCGTAAGTTTCGTTCTTAAAAGAAACACAATTTTGATGTTAATTTTTTTTTTAAAGTAGATCATATCTTTTGATGCTTCTGTATATCCGTCTATGTACACCGTTCCTTTTGCATAAGTGTTGTCTTTATTATAATACTAGCGAAGGGTACCCGGCGTTGCCCGGGTGTTTGTAGGGGTGTGTGTTGTTAAATAAAAAAGAAACCGGGGGGGTAGGATCGAAGCCGAACCCCTGAGGCGAAGTTTGAAAATAAAATCGGCCAGCCAGAATTGAAAGATGTTTGAAAGTTACGACGGCGACGACGATGACGATATAAGCATTGTTATAAGCGAATTAAGAAAAGAAAACAACGTTTTAATTAAGCGGAGGGGGGGGGGTAAAACACCCCCCCCAAAAAATAACGTAAGGCAAGCGAACGATTAAAACAGAAAAACGAACGAACGTTACGTGAAAAATGGCTTAAATAATACAGGGTTCAATATTTAAATTAAAAAAAAAAAAATCTCACACCACGATTCGAACCCAAAACGTTTAGATAATGAACCAAGGCCTTAACTACCTGCGCTAAAGCGGTGTATATAAAGTTTGTTCGGTTTATCAACTATTTAAAGTAAATCAGGTCACGACGTCATAACGTCATCTGACGCATGTGTTGTTGACCCTCCCCCCTGTCGAATCTGTCTAGACATCTCTCTCTCACTCTCACTTCGTCTGCCTTACTCTAAAGACTGGAAAATGGCGTCTGGCTGTTTTTATTTAAAAAAAACTTCGATCGTTAATATTTTTTGTAAGCGTATATTTTTTTTTACTTCACATGTTTGGCTTGGCTTTATTTTTCGTTTAACTATCGTATCTACCTATTCTGAATGTGGTAATAACTTTGGTAACGTTGCCATAGCGTAGAAGTTAATAGTTTAGCTTTAATTAATTTTTATTTTACCGATAACAACATTTTTAAATTGTAAATTCAGATCGCCATTAGAGATGGCTGACGTCAAGATCACGTGACATGACTCAGCGGGTTTTAAATACAAGTTGACCCAAAATAAACGGTCGCATGTATACTTTATGTAGAAGAGTTGGCGGCCGTATTTTTTGGGACAGTTATAAATCGATTTAAAAATATGTAATGTTTAATATTAAAATGTCACTTTTTTGCCCCCCCCCCTGCAGAAAATCGATCAGTTGACGCACTTCTGATGGTCACTTTGGGCCAATTTTTCTATATCTGTCGTCCGGAAGGTGGGGCTTTCATATGAGACCAAGTTTGTGGATTTTTGTTGTATCTGTCGAAAGTTATTAGCAGACACACAAAAATACATACATACACACAAACATACACACATTTTCGCTTTTATATATATAGATAGAGTTTGTAGATTAGTATTATTGTTGACATATCGGTTCTCGTCAGGTCACCGAAGTTAAGCAACGTCGAGCCTTGCTAGTACCAGATTGGACACTATTTGGGAATGCTTGGCGTTGTATGTGCTTCCCGCTTATCTCGGCATTTGTTTCTAGTCGTCTTCAACCCCCATTTGCCACTGATATTCAATAATGTCAACTCAGGAGACGTGTGGTTGGAGATTGCACACCTTTACTCCTGATCTGAAATGGAACACATACATTAAATCCGTTGCCAAGGCCACTGGAAAAATGGTAGGATCCTTATATCGATCGAGTAGATATCTCACTGCTGATGCAATTCTCTTTCTATACAAGAGCCAGGTACGCCCAAGAATGGAGTACTATTGCCACATCTGGGCAGGAGCTGCTAGAAAAGACTTATCCTGCTTTGATAGAGTTCAAAATAGACTTCATAGCTTCGTAGAGGATGCCCTTTTCTCTTCCCTGCAACCCATTTCTTACAGAAGAAATGTTGCGAGTTTGTCTCTGTTGTATCGTTATTTTCATGGCAAGTGCTCGACTGAGCTCCAATCTATCGTCCCCTCTCGCCAAACTTTCACAAGAAACAACCGTATAGCAGACAACACTGTAAATAATTTCCCCCACTCTTTATCTGTGCCTAAACCTAAACGTAAATTCTATGAACAAAGCTTCTTTCTTAGAACTGCACGCCTATGGAATTGTCTTCCGTTTTTTTTTTGCTTTCCAGCTGACTACAAAGTGGTTATCTTCAAGTCCAAAGTAAACAGGTTTTTGATGAGCCGTTCCATATTAGTTAACAAACTTACCGAATTTCCATTACTAACGATTACTATATTGTCCAATTGTCTACTTTACATTCTTTAACCTTATACTCGAGTGGCTTCTTGGCCTTGATAAGTAGTGATGCCTATGTAAAAAAAAAACTCTTGCAAAATAAATTTCACGCGCAGGTACCCTTACAGTGGGTATTCATAGCCTGTCAAAACTGAAGGAAACTTTTTTTTTTTTTTTTTTAGATTATTAATTTTTTAAATAGATTGTGACATTTTGAATACCCTGTATATTCAATAAATATGCAATTATTTCGGCTGTGTGCATTTTAGTTGTTAAGAAGACTTTTTGTTTGATTTTATTTTCGAAGACTCCCAGTTGGAACGGTAAGACAATTATAAAATTTTGTTTTAATGAATTTATCTCAAAATGTACAAGTTTCACGTAACTTTTTTTAAAAAGCAAAATAAATACACTAAATTAACACAATAAATCATTCATTATCCAAACATTTATTGAATTAAAATAAAAAAAACTATTTTGGCTTTATAATATAACTAGCAGAGAGACCCGACGTTGCCCGGGACTGAATGAGGATACACGAATGTTTCACACTCCCATTGTCATGAAAATCGAAGGAAATCGCCCATTCTCCATTCAAATCGATTGGTTGCTTGTTTTAGTTGCGGACCCATCGTGATACACTAGGAGGAAGCTTCATATACCTCTCCGCCATGACTACTCCACAATGCATTGCGGTCTGCATTGCACTGTAGATAACCTACTGTTTATTTTATAAAAATATTTATGTATATAATGGTTTGAATAAAAATTTGCAGTGCGAAAATCAAGTATCATAGTTGTGCTCTAAACAGAAACATTTATTTCGAACGTGCTCCTGTCATATCAAAGAACCTAGTGTTGATTTTATATGTTGGGCCTTTTGTGGTCATAAAACTCCTCAAATGAATTTGTGATAAGAGGCTCTGCAAGGTGTTTAGTAAAAATCGTTTGTTTCTTTTTTTCATGGGACTTTTTCGATTATCGATTATCTATACTTATCAAAGACATTCCGATAAAAACCTTTCTAAGAACACAGCCAAGTATATGAAGTAACTTTCATGTGAAATTTCATAAAACTCGACCCCGTTGTTCCCGAGTCTATAGGGAACAAATACACACAGACACATACACAAAGTAAAATAAAATCTAAGAGATATAATATTAGGGATGTACAAAAAAAATAACAACGGCCATATTGTAAATTCTTTTCTGGAAAAAAATAAACGTTTTCATTATATAAAAATGTATGGAATAAAAAATTCCAACTTTGTTTTATTAAACTTAAAATTTGTAATCTATAATATTACTCTCATCTGTCTGTTTAAATAGATGTATGTATGCTTGTATGTATGTATGCTTGTATGTATGTATGCTTGTATGTATGTATGCTTATATTATGTATGTTTGTATTATGTATGCTTGTATGTATGTATGTATGCTTGTATGTATGTATGCTTGTATGAATGTATGTATGCTTGTATGTATGCTTGTATTATGTATGCTTGCATGTATGTATGCTTTTATGTATGTATGTATGCTTGTATGTATGCTTGTATATATATACGCTTGTATGTATGCATGCTTGTATGTATGTATGCTTGTATTATGTATGTATGCTTGTATGTATGTATGCTTGTATGTATATACGCTTGTATGTATGCTTGTATGTATGTATGCTTGTATTATGTATGTATACTTGCATGTATGTATGCTTGTATGTATGTATGTATGTATGCTTATATTATGTATGTATGCTTGTATTATGCATGTATGCTTGTATGTATGTATGCTTGCATGTATGTATGCTGGTATGTATGTATGCATGCTTGTATATATGTATGCTTATATTATGTATGTATGCTTGTATGTATGCTTGTATGTATGTATGTATGTATGTATGCTTGTATATTTATGTTTATATGTATGTATGTTTGTATGGATGTATGCTTGTATGTATGTATGCTTGTATATGTATGCTTGTATGTATGTATTCTTGTATTATGTATGCTTGTATGTATGTATGTATGTATGCTTGTATTATGTATGCTTGTATGTATGTATGCTTGTATGTATGTATGCTTGTATTATGTATGCTTGTATGTATGTATGCTTGTATTATTTATGCTTGTATTATGCATGATTGTATGTATGTATGCCTGTATGTATGCTTGTATGTATGTATGCTTATATTATGTATGCTGGTATGTATGTATGTATGTATGCTTGTATTAATGTATGCTTGTATTATGTATGCTTGTATGTATGTATGCTTGTATGTATGTATGCTTGTATTATTTATGCTTATATTATGCATGCTTGTATGTATGTATGTATGCTTGTATGTATGTATGCTTTTATGTATGTATGCTTGTATGTATGTATGCTTGTATGTATGTATGCTTATATTATGTATGCTTGTATGTATGTATGTATGTATGCTTGTATGTATGTATGCTAATATTATGTATGCTTGTATGTATGTATGCTTGTATGTATGTATGCTTGTATTATGTATGCTTATATTAGGCATGCTTGTATGTATGTATGTATGCTTGTATGTATGTATGCTTGTATGTATGTATGCTTGTATGTATATATGCTTGTATTATGTATGCTTGTAATAAGTATGTTTGTATTATGTATGCTTGTATTATGTATGCTTGTAATATATATCCTTGTATGTATGTATGCTTGTATGTATGCCTGTATGTATGTATGTATGTATGCTTGTATATTTATGCTTGTGTGCGAATGAACTCTTTTTCTGGGTCAATGGCCAACTAGCACCGTGTATATTTGTGTGTGTGTATATGTGTATTGGGGTGGAGAGGGCTCCCGTAAGCCGTGGTGAAGGCAGCCTTTCTAGGAGAAGCAAATCTCTGATTTAAAAAACCATAAAGCTGATGACAATTACACTCATTAAGCTGGTATGCAGTTTAATTTGTTGCTGGCTATCTTGCTCTTGCTTGTTGCTGGATCTCAACATTTTGACCCGAGAGAGAGACTTAGCTGTCGTACAAAGCTAAGACTATGTAACATCATATTCGTATAGATACTCCCTAAGTCATATGGGCTCATGGATTTTAAATGTCATAGGGAGTGTAACTCGCCTGACAAGACCTTGCAATAATCATGCTTGTATTATGTATGCTTGTATTATGCATGCTTGTATGTATACTTGTATGTATGTATGCTTGTATGTATGTGTGCTTGTATGTATGTAGCTTGTATGTATGCTTGTATTATGTAGGCTCGTATGTATGTATGCTTGTCTTATGTATGCTTGTATGTATGTATGCTTGTATGTATGTATGCTTGTATTATGTACGCTTGTATTATGTATGCTTGTATTATGTATGCTTGTCTGTATGTATGCTTGTATTATGTATGCTTGTATTATGCATGCTTGTTATTATGCATGCTTGTATTATGCATACTTGTATGTATGTATGTATGCTTGTATTATGTATGCTTGTATTATGTATGCTTGTATTATGCATGCTTGTATTATGTATGCTTGTATGTATGTATGCTTGTATGTATGTATGCTTGTATGTATGTATGATTGTATGTGTGTATGCTTGTATGTATGCTTGTATGTATGTATGCTTGTATGTATGTATTGCTGGATTTCAACATTTTGAACCGAGAGAGAGACTTAGCTGTCGTACAAAACTAGGACTCTGTAACATCATATTTGTATAGATTCTCCCTCAGTTATTTGGGCTCATGGACTTTAAATGTCTGAGGGAGTGTCACTCGTCTGACAAAATGTTGCAATAATCATGCTTGTATTATGTATGCTTGTATTATGTATGCTTGTATGTATGTGTGCTTGTATGTATGTAGCTTGTATGTATGCTTGTATTATGTATGCTCGTATGTATGTATGCTTGTCTTAGGTATGCTTGTATTATGCATGCTTGTATGTATGTATGCTTGTATTATGTACGCTTGTATTATGTATGCTTGTATTATGTATGCTTGTCTGTATGTATGCTTGTATGTATGTATGCTTGTATTATGTATGCTTGTATTATGCATGCTTGTATGTATGTATGATTGTATGGGTGTATGCTTGAATGTATGTATGTTTGTATGCATGTATGCTTGTATGTATGTATGTATGCTTGTTTGTATGTATGCTTGTATATATGTATGTATGCTTGTATGTATGTATGCTTGTATTATGCATGCTTGTATTATATATGCTTGTATGTATGCTTGTAATATGTATGCTTGTATTATGCATGTTTGTATTATGCATGCTTGTATGTATGTATGCTTGTATGTATGTATGCTTGTATGTATGCTTGTATGTATGTATGCTTTTATGTATGTATGCTTGTAGGTATGTATGCTTGTATTATGTATGCTTGTATGTAAATATACTTGTATTATGTATGCTTGTATGTTCGTATGCTTTTATGTATGTATGCTTGTATGTATGTATGCTTGTATTATGTATGCTTGTATGTTCGTATGCTTTTATGTATGTATGCTTGTATGTATGTATGCTTGTATTATGTATGCTTGTATTATGTATGCTTGTATGTATGTATGCTTTTATGTATGTATTCTTGTATTATGCATGCTTGTATTATGTATGCTTGTATGTATGTATGCTTCTGTGTATGTATGCTTGTATGTATGCTTGCATTATGTATGCTTGTATGTATGCTTGTATGTATGTATGCTTGTATTATGTATGCTTGTATGTATGTATGCTTGTATGTATGTATGCTTGTATGTATGCTTGTATTATGCATGCTTGTAATTATGTATGCTTGTGTGTATGTATGCTTGTATGTATGTATGCTTGAATTATGTATGATTGTATTATGTGTGCTTGTATTATGCATGCTTGTATGTATGTATGCTTTATGTATGTATGCTTGTATTATGCATGCTTGTATTATGCATGCTTGTATGCATGTATGCTTGTATGTATAATGCTTGTATTCATGCTAGTATGTATGTATGCTAGTATGTATGTATGCTTGTATGTATGTATGCTTGTATTATGTATCCTTGTATTAAGTATGTTTGTATGTATGTATGCTAGTATGTATGCTTGTATGTATGTATGCTTGTATGTATGTATGATTGTATTACGTATGCTTGTATTATGTATGCTTGTATTATGTATGCTTGTATGTATATATGCTTGTATAATGTATGTTTGTATGTATGTATGCTTGTATGTATGTATGTATTCGCCCTTTTGAAGGTCTTGTTTTTAATCCTTCAGGGAGACTAGCCGCCCTCCTCACCAAACAAATCTGGTGGGGGAACCAGTTTAGTCGCTGGTGACCCGACCATGAGGCAGGTAGTACTGGGTTACATGGTACCAG
Source organism: Euprymna scolopes (assembly GCF_053919585.1). Classification (NCBI taxonomy): domain Eukaryota; kingdom Metazoa; phylum Mollusca; class Cephalopoda; order Sepiida; family Sepiolidae; genus Euprymna; species Euprymna scolopes. The sequence goes on from NC_136518.1 coordinate 55,034,111, forward strand.
TAGCATATGACATGACCTGACCAAAAGGCGAATGAACTCTTTTCTGGGTCAAGCGCCAACAAGCACCGTGTATATTTGTGTGTATATGTGTATTGGGGAACAGAGGGCTCCCGTAAGCCGTGGTGAAGGCAACCTTTCTAGGAGAAGCAAATCTCTGATTTAAAAAACTATAGAGCGGAAGACCAGTACCCACATTAAGCTGGTCTGCTGATTAATTTGTTGCTGGCTATCTTGCTCTTGCTTGTTGCTGGATCTCAACATTTTGAACCAAGAGAGAGACTTAGCTGTCGTACAAAGCTAAGACTCTGTAACATCATCTTTGTATAGATAATCCCTCAGGCATTTGGGCTCATAGACTTTAAGTTTCTGAGGGAGTGGCACTCGTCTGACAAGACGTTGCAATCATCATGTATGTATACTTGTATTATGTATGTTTGTATGCATGTATGTATGCTTGTATGTATGTATGCTTGTATGTATGTATGCTTGTATATGTATACGCTTGTATTATGTATGCTTGTATGAATGTATGTTTGTATGTATGTATGCTTGTATGTATGTATGCTTGTATGTATGCATGCTTGTATGTATGTCTGCTTGTATGTATGCTTGTATGTATGTATGCTTGTATGTATGTATGCATGTATTATGCATGCTTGTATGTATGTATGCTTGTATCTATGATGGCTTGTATTATGTACGCTTGTATGTATGTATGCTTGTATGTATGTATGCTTGTATGTATGTATGCTTGTATGTATGTATGCTTGTATTATGTATGCTTATATTATGCATGCTTGTATGTATGTATGTATGCTTGTATGTATGTATGCTTTTATGTATGTATGCTTGTATGTATGTATGCTTGTATGTATGTATGCTTATATTATGTATACTTGTATGTATCTATGTATGCTTGTATGTATGTAAGCTTGTATTATGTATGCTTGTATTATGCATGATTGTATGTATGTATGTATGTATGTATGCTTGTATGCATGTATGTATATATGCTTGTATATGTATGCCTGCATATATTTATGCTTGTATGTATGTATTTATGCTTGTATGTATGTATGTATGCTTGTATGTATGTATGTAGCTTGTATTATGCATGCCTTAATGTATGTACGCTTGTATGTATGTGTGCTTGTATTATGTATGCTTGCATTATGCATGATTGTATGTATGTATGCTTGTATGTATGCTTGTATTATGTATGCTTGTATGTATGTATGCTTGTATTATGCATGCTTGTATTCTGCATGCTTGTATGTATGTATGCTTGTATATATATGCTTGTATGCATGTATGCTTGTATTATGCATGCTTGTATGTATGTATGCTTGTATGTATGTATATATTCTTGTATGTATGTATGTATGTATGCTTGTATGCATGTATGCTTGTATTATGTATGCTTGTATGTATGTATGCTTGTATGTATGTATGCTTGTATGATGCATGCTTGTATTCTGCATGTTTGTATGTATGTATGCTTGTATATATGTATGCTTGTATGTATGTATGCTTTTATTGTGCATGCTTGTATGTATGTATGCTTGTATGTATGTATATATTCTTGTATGTATGTATGTATACTTGTATGTATGTATGTATGTATGTATGCTTGTATGTATGTATGTATGCTTGTATTATGTATGCTTGTATTATGTATGCTTGTATTATGCAAGCTTGTATGTATGTATGCTTGTATGTATGTATGCTTGTATGTATGTATGCTTGTATGTATGTAGGCTTGTATCTATGTATGTACGCTTGTATTATGTATGCTTGTATGTATGTATTCTTGTATGTATGTATGCTTGTCTTATGCATGTTTGTATTATGCATGCTTGTATATATGTATGCTTGTATGTATGTATGCTTGTACTTATGTATGCTTGTATTATGTATGCTTGTATTATGTATGCTTTTATGTATGCATGTTTGTATTATGCATGCTGGTATGCTTGTATGTATGTATGCTTGTATGTATGTATGCTTGTATGTATGTTTCCTATAATGGGGGTCGTTTTTTTGCGAGCCGTATTGGCAAGTCATCGTATCGGTGGGATTCACTTTGGCTAATTTTAACGTTCCGAATTTCCAGTCGCGTCATGGAGTAGCCGTAAGACGTGAGATTTTCTATCACTTTCTTTTCCGCCTTTGTGTCACGGGTTCGGACCTGCGTAGTGCCACTTTTTTTTTTTTTTGCTAAACGCACACCTCCAAACATCCGGACAACACTGAGCACCCAGGCTAACAATCAGTAAAGAATCATTAAAATTTTTAATTAAGCTTGAAAAATCATTATTGAAAAGTGTGTGTGTTTTTTAATGCATAATATTTGGATTCTTCCGACAACGTCTCATTCAGAGTGTCATTTTCACAACGTTTCGATCGATGTGACATCTGACCTTCTTTAGATGTATCTTGTTGAATTCTGGAATATTTCTGTCGAGTTGGGCATTTTACATGGAAATCCGAACGGAACTTTTTATTTAATTATCATGGTTACCGTGCTCTCGTTCCATCAGCAAAGATTGGATAGAGATCCTTAATAATTCACAATTGCACCCTTGGTCGCCTACACAGAAGATTGAACCTTCAACCTTCAGAAAGACTGTCATTTTATAGACTCAAGATAAGAAACAGTAGTCCGAAGAATCCAAATGATACGAATAACCAATCCTTATATAAAAAATCCAGAAACGTAATATTGTTTTGGAAAACGAGCTTTTCTTTTACAAAATTTAAACCTTCGTTCAAACTTTTGGAATTGCCCCCGAACTTCTTGAACCTGCTCAGGGGTCTCCCAAAGACTAGCGGAGGTAAGGAGGCACCTATTTTTTTTCTGTAGACAGTAGTGCTACCCCGTCATGTTTTACACCGCATAGTATTCCCAAATAGTCACTCATCTAATATTAGCTAGGGACATCGTTGCTTAACCTCTGTGATTATGCCGTATATAATTTAAGAGCTTTAGAGGAACTATATTATAAGTTAAATCTTTTACAAGTAAGTAATGCATGCGTGTACGTGCATTTTTTCTTCCCTGTTACATGAAGGCCATATTTGGAATTGTGCTAGTAAGAGGTGGGGAGGTATTAGTGGGTTAGCTGTTTGGGCGTGGCGGTGGGCAGGCGAATGTGAGGTTCCATTTTCTCTACTGATCTTATTACAACAAATCAATGGAACAAATAATAAAAGAAAATTCTTGATTGATTTTTGGGGTGAAACTTGATTGATTTTCAGCCGTGTAATTTATGTTCTCTTTTGCATCTGGCGCATAAATAGCCAGACATTTTGCGAGTTATTTATTTATTTTTTCTGTAATCTTTTTTCTTCTTCTTCTTTTTCTTCTTCCACACTTATCTGCAATATTTATCTCTTTATGTACACAAGTAGCCCCGTTGCAGCCAGATGGCTGCATATCGTGAAACAAAAGCGAGTAAGTGCAGTGTACACAACCAATATTTACGAAGCTAAAGTTAGCAATTACTTATTTTTTCGTCGGTTCTCCTGTAGGAGATGTCTCCTTGAACTACTTTAACAAAATAAATCTTGTATTTTCAACCAATAATAACAAACAAAAAAAAATGAGATACATGGGTAAAAGTATTTTTTATTCAATGACCGATGGTCTAAACTGACCACCCTGGTCAAATCAGAGAAAGTCCACTTTTTTTAATCAGACGGAGAAAATGAAATTAATTAGTTTTAAAAAGTTAAAAAAAAATTGTATTTTTTCAACCAATATTGACGAAAAAAAAATGAGATACATGGGTAAAAGCATTTTTTTTATTTAATGACCGGTGGTCTTAACTGACCTCCCTGGTCGAATCAGAGAAATACCCTATTTTTTTGTTTTTTTAATCAGACGGAGAAAATGGTACTCCCACCGATTTAACTCCTTTCACCACTACTACTTTTTATTTCTTTGCATTTATTTTGCATTTCCATACACCAAACAGGGATATAAAGACCATTACAATATCCACAGGATCATAAGCTTCATTTTAGTACCTAAATTGCCTGGGTGAGTTGCCTGTAGGATGACTTAAACCGCGTCACCCCCCCCCGCGCAGACGGACAGTACAGTAATTTATAATAGGATCAAATTCGACAACAGCCAAACGTCTACATGCAAGTAACGCATTCGCGAATACATGCATGTTCATGCATTTCAGTAGCTCTGTTTTTTTGGGTTTTTTTTTTTAATTTTCTTACCATTTTGTTCTAGCTGGGGATGATCTATCCAACCGGATGCCAGGCATTTACCCGCTATCTCACGCATTCCGACGAAAAGAAATATTTTTAACATTCCACCCGTCCCTTTTAAGTGCGATTGTTTGTATCCCTCTTGCACCTGGTTCATCGGGTATATTTACCAGGTTGTTTTTGAAGTTCTTTTTCATGAGTTTAGTTGCTCCTATAATTACTAGAATTATGAAGATCTTCCTAAGATTCCAGTTTCTTTTTATGTCGTACATAAGTTCTTGATATTTTGTTTTTCATCCCTTTGCTCTGTTTAACCAAGCATCATTGGGACAGTAACTTCTATTAAGGTTTATACTTTCCCCTACTGATCTTATATCACTACATCAGGTTTAACAACTCCGTAGGAATTGTATAGTCATAGTGGATGGTGCATAACTTATTTCCAACTGTCCTCCCAGTATATATTCCTCGAGACTTTCTGCGATTCAATATATTCAATGTTAATTTAAGTTTACCTAAAAAAAAAAATATACGGCATAATCACGTTAATACACTGGTGCCAGCTGGATCACCGAAGGTAAGCAACATTGAACCTGGTCAGTACTAAATGGGTGACCATTTGGGACTTCAAGTTGCTGTATGTGCTCTCCGCTTATCTCGGCATTGTTTCCAGTCGTCCTGGATTTTCCTTGCCACTAGACCCAAATAGTGTCAATTCAGGAGAGGTGTGGTTAGGGATTGCTCGACCCTTGCCTCACAATTACATACGCAGCTGCCCTTGCAGGTGGTATCCTTTGTCTTTCGAGACTGAACGGAGGGATCGAGCTAAAACACGCATCATCTTTTACATATACTGCTTATATTTATGTGAGATCAAATCCAAAATTTACTAATATTGATTTTAACAAAGGGCAATTTATGGATTAAAAATACAGTAGACACCCCCTGGATACGGTGGTTCCGAGATACGTTTTTCTCAGGTTATGATGTGAAATACGATGTTTTTTCTGGATCCTGGTTACGGTACTTGCCCCACCTTACGGTGTAATTTATAATGTTATTTGATTATATACATGTGTATTATATACTAGACTGTATTTTATTACTAATTTTTAATATGTACTGTATAAAATTTTGCTGAGCCCCCGCCAAATGACGATTTAACTAACCCGGGATACCCGGGATAGATTAATGCCGTATCCAGGGTTTCAGCTGTAGTTGTTACTGCTATTTAATTAATTTTTTTTTTGCGTTTATATGTAGAATGAGGTACGTTCTTCAAGCAAAATTACACACATATCACTAAGTGATACCCCCAAAAGATTAAGGGATTCACCACTTATAAAGGCCCGAAGCCACTCGATAATAAGGATTAATACATGTAAGATGGTAATATAGTAATAGTTAATGGTGTAGATTGGGTAAAATTTGGATTATTTAAAGGACGCCTCAACAAGAACTTGTTTACATTGGACTTGAAGGATACCATCTTTTTTTTTACTTTGAAGTCACCACTTATCAACAGTCGAAGACCACTCGAGGTCAAGAGTCAATAAATATAAGGTGGTAGTGAAGTAATCGTTAATGATGTAAATTAGGTAGAATTTGATTATTTATGGAACGTCTCAACAACTTGTTTACATTGAACTTGAAGTTTACCATGCTGTATTTCACAGGGAAGAATGCAAGCAAAGCAGTGTTTTACACGCGAACAGTTAAGAAAAAGCAGCTTTGTTGATGGGATCTGCGTTTAGATTTAGGCACATTCAGAGAGTGGAGGGAATCGTATATTATGGTTGCAGCAATATGTTGTAAAATATTGTAATAGGTCGGGAAGCAGACTAGTGGAACAATGTTCCAATGGCGGGCGGTTTTTCATAGAATCTGCGTTTAGATTTGGGCACAGATAGGGATTGGAGGAGATTGTTGATATTAAGCTTTCTAGTTATTACGGAAGGAGGCGTCCTGAACAGCTTTATAAAAAGGTATGCATTATATCGGTCTCTCTTCCACGTTCACGAACTGCTAGAGATAACATCAGCCAGTGCGTATCTCTTCCATTTCATATGAATAGTCAGCTATCACCATGTACACACATGCACACACACGCTTACACACGCACACGCGCATGCTCACACATACAGTGAGACTAGTAAAAACTTTTCTCCCCAACCACACATACGTATGTACACAGATCTCGGACATTTTACTATAGGTATTCTCAATTGAAACTTCGTCTTTCCGTACGGCTATACGTATGCGAATACACATACATACGTATACAGACATGCATCAATCAATTACACGCACTTTGTATAGGTTTTGTTGTCTGTTCTGCATACAATACACGTTCCATGGAATCTTATATTGTCTTCAATTTATTACTTTGCTTTCATTCATAAATTATTGTATTGTGAATGCGAACAGATACATGTGGACTTATTCTTATACACATATATTGATATGTAATACAGATATACATACTTATATATGTATGTACGTGTATGTACATATATACATAAATACATACAAATATATACTTAATTACATATGGTGCATATACATAAATATGTACACATATATATATGTATATATTAAGATGTATATATATATGTATACAAGTAGATATATACACATAAATATATACATATATATACACTCATAAATATATATATACATATATGTATAAATATATACCTATATGTATGCATTTATATATATATACATATATACATGTATATGCACATATCTATGCACACGCACACATACATATCTATGCAAACACATACAAATCTATGCCCACACATACATATACATATCTATACACACACATCTCTGCATACACACACACATTATATATATATATATATATATATATATATATATATACACACATACATACTAGCAAAAGTACCCGTCGTTGACTGTGTTCAAAAACAGCCTACAGAAAATGGACTCTGATTTATGAAAGTATGATAGGTTATGAAAACGAAGGGTTGTAAAGAGATAGCTTCGAATTCGGGGGTATCAACACCAAAGCAAAATATGATGAAAGTAAAAATAAAATAGATAAACCACATAATTTATTATACCATACCTGTTGATGCTGAAACATTTATCACAATATTCTGTTGATATATATATTAAAAAAACTTTGTTAAACTTTGTGACATATTTCTATTCTATGGAGGTCAGGCGCGAACGAACACCCCATAATTTTATTATACCATATTTCTTCAAACTGAAACATAATTATCAAAGTATACTTACGCAGATAGATATGAAAAGTCTTTACTAAAGTTTGTGCCTATTTCCATTCTATGGAGGCCAGGCGCGAACGCAGACCCCACAATTTTATTATACCATCCCTACTTAAGTTAAATCATACTTATCAAAGTATTCTTATGTACATCTATATCAAAAACACTTGTAAACGTTTTTTATTTTTAAATTATTTATTTCCATATTTAAGGACCAGGCGTGTACGCAGACCCCACAATTTTAATGAATCATCATTATGCCAGATCATACATACCGATTCCTGTGTCTCGATACATCTTCTATCATTATATGTGATCAGTTTTCTATAATAGTCAACCATATAGGAGCCTATTCGTGACCAGACACACACACAGACGGTCAGCTTTATATATATATATATATATATATATATATATATATATACACACACACATATATATATATATATATGTTTGTGTGTGTGTGTGTGTGTGTCTGTCTGTCTGTGTGCGTATATATATATATATATATATATATATATATATATATGGATACCCTCGGTAGTGTTAGTATTCACCCGAAATACAGTCAAATACGACAAATAGTTCTATTTCGCAATATTGTTTTATTTTTTAAGCAGGAATTTAGCATTTTTGTTCAAATGTTACTATTTATCTAAATAAATTGACAACACTGATTTTTTTTTATCACATTTCATTTGAAAAGGCAAATTGATTTCTTCTATTGTTTCCTTTCTTTACGTTCATAGTTTGACAATTACTACAAGGTTGATATTCCCCGTTTGCTACAAAGTTATGAAAGAAATGTTTATTATGTTAAACAAGAAGGGATATCCGATGTTACTGGGGGAGAGCAATAAGTAATTTCATTGTTACCAATTTCAATATATATATATATATATATATATATACATATATATTTGGGGAACTATATTTTCTTATAATATATACGAATCCTTATTTAAAAAGCTCAATGTAATTACAGAGCAATATAGTGAAAAAAAGTATTAAAAAAACTACATTCCAAAGTTCATGACGTTGACCATCTTATAATTAATTCTTTTAATTCAGTTGACATTTACAATTCTTGATACTGTCAAGAATTGTAAATGTCAACTGAATTAAAGGAATAGATCATAAGATTATTCACTATATATATATATATATATATATATATATATATATATGTTTCTGTGTATGTATGTGTATGTCTATTGTCTTGGTATATGTGTGTATTGTGTGATTATGTACGCGTATGTGTAAATATATATGTATGTGTGTGTGTGTGTGTGTGAATACTAAGAAATATATATGGGTGCAGATTTTGTTTAGAGACTTTCTAATCCTAAATCAAGCTGAAGTCTAAAACACGAGAAAATCTACAAAAGAATATTATATTTGGGACATTTTCAAATTGCTTCCGTAAACGAAACTAAAAAACTGACAAGAAGAATTATGTCCAAAATTGCTGAAAGGATGCAATTTGAAACCAAAAGAATTACTCTTAACTTTTTGAAAAAAAGCAAAAAAAAAAGCATCATGTATGGTATAAGCGCCACCATTTGCTGCGTCTTTCATTGTCCTTTCCAAACAAATAGCATTGTATGATGGTTATTTCAAAAGTAAAGCCTCCAATTTTTTTCATTCAAAAAGATGAAGAACTACGAAAACGGGAGTGGTACCATTAAAACGAGCGAGCGTTTGTGCTTCAGATTATTTTTCTTCGTATTAACTGCAATTCTCAATGCCCTTTTCCTAGGGATTTAATGGCGTATCTCTGCTTCTGACGCATTTCTATGACAGGAATTGCTTTCTTGGTGTCTCACACTGTTAATATTTGCAACAGAGGCATGAAACTTTCAGGTCATGAATACATAAGCTCAGTCACCAGGCAAAGCAATTTGCAATACCCTGTGCTCCATTCAGGCGGAATAAAAATAGGAAGCATTGCTTTTGGAATATTCCTTATAAAAAGAAAACGCTGCCACTAAAACAGAACTTCAAGCCAGAAAATAAAAAGCCATATACACTAATCTCCCTTCTAACACGTTACTGATGTTATCTATTTGTGGCCATGTTTTTTCTCTGTTTCGAGCATTCTCAGGGTTGCCTTTATTTATCTCCTAACCAGAGTTTAGGATACAACGTTAGGGCTTCTAAATTCAGCACACTTGGTGAATTACACTCGAAATTCTATAGTAGAAATACCACAGGCAATAAACAAAAAACTTACCTTTTTCTCAAAGAGAGACTGTAAAACCTCGGAGGGTGAACCTCTTGTAACGCGTATGACAGCCCTGTGCAAATGACAAAGTCGTGTGCGAACTGACGTCACAGCAAGGAAAAAGATAAAAATTATATAAAAAAGAACGTTTGCATAGACCGATGATCACGATCACGTTACAATGATCACGATCACTTTCAACAGGATAGCGGTCAGAGAGAGGGATCACGATCAAGTTAGAGACATATGGCTGACATCACATCCGAGACGAGAAGTCACGCGTGGCGGGAGGAGGAGGAATAAGCCTTTTATCAAAAAGTGAAACAGCGAGTTGAATCTCTGTCTTTTTCCTTATCTTTGTCTCTTTTGCGACTGAGTCTACAACGTGTTCGGTCTATACATGTTAATACGTGTTTAAACGTGTGTAACCTTAGACCAGTATGATTAAAAAAAAAATCTAGTACGAATCGAGTATCGATATGTCACATATGACTCTGAAAACGCGGCAAAATAATTTTATATGTTAGATATATTCAAATTTATGTTATTTTAATATTTCACAATATACCGTGACTTTAGATATTTACTTTTGCAGAAGTCAAAAGAAATAGCTGAACATGATTATTTCTCTTTAATGTGGAAGACTATTTTTATGATTCTGATAGCTTTTTACGCAAGATAAATATTTCAAGAAAAAGTTGGCACATAACTTAATCTATGCATGGTAATAATATAGTGGAAAGTAAAAACTAAAAAAAAAACTAGTCTGAATCAAATATCGATATATCAGCTCGGTGTGACTTTATAAATCTGACACAGTAAGTTTATAGGCTAAATTTTTTAAATGTCATTTCCCTTTAATATTTAAGAATATCAGTGTCTTAATATTTATTCCGTAAATCAAGGGGAATAATTCATTACATTATTTTTTCCTTTAAATGTTGGTAAAATGTTTCGTTCTATTTTCTCATCCAGAATAAGTATTTAAAAAATCTACAAAATAAAATTGTAGAAAGGGTAAACAAACAAAAATGGGATAGTTCAAATCAAATATCGATATCAGGCGAATTACTATTTGCGTATGACTTTGAAAGTCTGGCAAGATACCTTTATATGATAGATTAATATTTATTTATCTTTATCCTTTTACAAAAGTGCTAACATTTATCTATTTTATTTTGGCTTTTGCTTCGAATATTTTTCTCCGTTTTATTAAAACTTGCTAAACAGACGCAATCGATTTCGGAACATTCGCTGGAAGTAGACACTATAAAATACAAAGATCTTCCGGTTTTTGTCCAATCATCAAATATTCGGATGCTTTCAGGAAACATAAATTCATCCTTCCATTTTTCTTTTTTTTTCTTTCTTTATTTTTTTGTGAATAACTTTGATCTTCAGACATAAAATAATTCCCGCATGGATGAATAATTTTCAAATAACACTCGTTCTTTTATTTTGGTAACTATTTCTACACGGAATAGATTTGGCCAGCAGGACATCACAGAAATGTTGGCAAGTCAGGGAACTTGTATAGTCTACTGCCTTCTGGGTGCTGCCGACTCACGCTCGACAGATTTGCTGATCTGCGTTAGTAGTTTAGTTTCAATACGATAACATCAAAAACCGAGTAACCGACTTTTCTCTGTTTTTTTTTTCTAAGAGTCACCAGCAACAAAAACGGAATGGTTATTTGAGGGTAAGGGTTAAAGATATTGTCAGTTATGCGATGAATATAACCGTAAAAGGATCAGAAACTCATGGTTAGAAAGAGATAATAATTTGACGATCCAAAAGTGTAACTCCAAAAACATATTTGTTAACATTGGATTTGAAGACGACCATGTTGTAGTCAATTGGGAAGTAGCTCATATAATTTTCTTGAGTAGATGAGACTGCATACATAAAATAGAGAGAACTTCAATGCCTACTGGACACTATCCTCGAGTGTCTAAGGTCTCTCTGTACAGGGGTTTGCCAGAACAACCTGGCATGAGGACACTTTTCCCTAGAAGTAAACCCTGACTAAATATTCAAAATCACATAGTATTCGCTGTCCAAATAAGATATCCTCACTATGGCTAACGTACATTAGATTTTACGAGGAATGATGTTTCCCTAAGTAACAACACGAAATCGGATACTCCACCAGACTAGATAAATTTTTGTCCTGGAATCCAGTAAAACCAAGAGTTGGAAACGAAAATACACTACAACATATGAAAATGGATAATTGGGGAGAAGAAAATTATGTACTCAATTTCTTAACTAACTCATTGTTTGAGAGATAAAGATCTTTAATGGAATATTCGAATGTCTATGTATCTCGTATAGAGTTCAAGTGTTAGCCCCAGACTCTGGGTCCCTTGATTTCTGAGAACTTCGACTGAAGCAAAAAAAAAAGGCGAAATGAATACAAATAAACCTACATACTGGCCGGCCGGCAACAAGGATAAAAAGCGCCCCTCAACCGGTTTATACATCAAGTGGTAAGCAATCAGTAATGGTGTAAACCCTTTCTCTTCTGGAAGTGACACGATGGTCATGATAGAGGCTAACCAGGGGCAGCCGTTAGGCTTTGATAACAAAAAAGGCTTTGGTTCCTATCAACCCAAAACACATCATTTGTTGATTAAAAGCTCAAGCAAGGTCAGTCGCAGAAAAGAAGGTCCTATTGTTTTGCTACCACTATTCAAAGTTTGAGATAGTTAAAAATTTGTATGCCTTCTTTACAGGTTTACAAGTTTTTTTTTAAATTTGAATAAATTTTAAGTAGTTTTTATTATATATATACACACACACACACACATACACACACTACCCTAAAGGAAAAAAAAAAAAAACACAACCAGAAAGACAGAGAGAGAGAGAGAGAAACACAACGCAGGAGTGACAACAGCCAAGGTCGGCGGCCTCGACACAGCCCAATAAAAGAGTAATAAAAATTGAACATTCCTATGAATAGTAGACACTTACACGCTTCCACCCTTGGAAACACTTCAAATGAACTACGAAAATGCTATTTTTACATCTCCAACACATTTGAAAAAAATCTATGACGCGGACGCTTCACAGAACGTCTGAAACGCGTTAAAAACGATTTCAATGATTTAAAAACATTATTACAATGATCAAACCATAATTCTCAATGAAAAACCAAGACACGGAATTATAAAATAATCTTAAAAAATACACATTGTTGGTGACTACCCCCTTATATATATATATATATATATATATGTGTGTGTGTGTGTGTGTGTGTGTGTTTCATATCTTATAGAGGGAATTAAAACCCAAAGTCTAAAGAGCATAGTTTACTTTAATGTATTAATAAATGTAATAATACTTTGAAAAGGACAGTGTCCATAGTACTGTAGATATATAATAAGCCCAATAGGTATATGTATACTGGAGCTATATTAATATTGAGTAAAAACATTAATAATTGTGAATTTTAAATCAGTTTCAAAAGGAAAAAAAAATCAAAATCAAAATCAACTATCTTTTAGGTGACATGTAACAAGGCAGACGTCAGTAACGATCTCTGTTTATTTTGTTTAATACCTAAGTAAAACTTGTAATTTATTTCGAAAAATATTTCCATTAATAATGTTTGTTATATTTCTTTTGAAATTGATTGATAATTCACAATTATTAATCTTCTACTTTATATATATATATATATATATATATATATATATATATATATACGTTTTATTTTTTATTACCGTATTTTTCTGTTAAGTTACATTATTGTTTCGACTACACGGCCGTTTTTTGGCCGTCATGTAGCTTCCTCAGACTTTTACAGAAATGTTTGTTTATGGTGGAATGAAAGGATGAATGATGTCAGGGGAGAGGTGCGAGGAAAGCGGAAAAAGAAGAAGAGAACAAGGAGAAAGGTGGGAGGGGGTGTTTGGTATGTCGGTAATATTTTAGTTTTGGAGTTTAAGGACATTAGGTGGTTGTGGGAGGATCTTGGAAGTTCATCTCTGGTGTGGCTGAGGGTATAGGGATACATGGAGAGGGCGGGAGATATGTGGGGGTAGGAGGATGGAGGTTACTTTAAAATTCGAGTCCTAATGTTTAGGTTGTTGGCGTCTCGTTGGTGGGATGATTTCTTGATAAGTATGTCTTGACCTGTTGGGTGTTCGCTTAGGTTTGGAGGCGGGGGGTCTATGATTCAGTTTATCTATTTGATTTTTATTTGTTGTTAAGTGCTTGGAGAGGGCTAGCTTGCGGCTGTACGCGCGAGCACACACATGCGTACATACACACACATATACTTAAAGAGACGTTTACATGTACACTTGCATCTTCGCCTTGGCATGTAAACACATGCACATATGCGTACATGCATGCATATACACCCGCGCTGCTCCCGCTGACCCCAAATTTTCCTTATGGCGTTAAAAAAAAAAATATATATATATATATATATAAAGAGAGAGAGAGAGAGAGAGAGAGAGAGAGAGAGAGAGAGAGAGAGAGAATAAATATTTATGTTTTATTATGTATTCATTCTTTTCCTTTCAGGCGGATTTATTTATTGTATAAAAATTGACGCGCTTCTTCGCAATTAGAACGAAAATCGAAAGCCGCAAATTTGAATTTCCATTAAAAACTAATGTCATCTTCTTAATTTTCATGTCAAGTTCGACTAAAAATCCTGTTATCCTCTTAGTTGTTATGTCGACATAAGTAAAATATTAGTGCATCATTACTAGGGCTATGACAATAGCATATTATTTTCATTTTTTTAACTCTCGAGTATATATCCGACACAGTTAAACACAATTAATCAACCGAGAACCACATCACTCTACACAAAAACATAGGATATCAATGGATATATACCTGAGAATCATAACGAGGAAAATAATATGCTGTTGTCATAGCCGTAATCGTTACATAAAAACATAAAAACGAGTTCCTCATCAACTGACCACTTTATTTTTTAGGTGAAATGTAACAAGGCAGACGTCAGTTACTCCATTGTTTCTTTTGTTTAATACTTAAGTAAAACTTGTAATTTATTTCGAAAAATATTTTCATTGATAATTAATTTTCTTCATCATAACTTTTCATTATTTTTGGATATTTTACTATGTTCGACATGACGATCAAGAAGATGCTATTAATTTTAATTGAAATTCATTATTTACGTTCTTTTGATTTTCGTTCTTATTTCGTACGAAGCACATACATTTATTTAAGCAAAAAGATCATTTTAATAAGTAACTGTTTAGTTGCCTGCACATGAGGGCAAGGTTTATTCTTTTTATCAGGAGCTAGACGTTGCGAGATGACGTCAGAGTGGAATATGGAAGCAGTCGACCAGCTCAACTGTGAGAGCTGAAGAGCTTACGAAACATCAAATTGACAAATTATGACCAAAATCCTTCATTGCGCACCCCGCCATAGCTCGGCCATGTCGTAAAGAATATAATCTTAGATATTCACATATAAACACCGTTATCATCATTAACAATGACGACTTCTCTCAGCAGGTACTGATTGACCTAAGTAAGATAATATTGATTATTTCCCTCGCTTATTTATCAAGCAATCGCCCGATTCACAGTGGAAATTTAAATCTTGAAGGTTTGGACGATCTGACGCTGATTTAACGAACATTCATATTAACATATAAAATGCCCCCTCTAAAACTCTGAAAATCTCATGCCGAGCATGAAAACAGCAATGTTATAGTCAATCAGGAAGCAGCCTTGTCGTACTGTGTTCCACAGACGGGCAGTTCTTGGAAATAAACTTTGCTCATGAAAGTCACGCTTGGTTCTAAGTATGCATGGGGAGATGACTGGAATTTATTGACAGTGGTTGTAGTTAAAAAAGTTTTACGGTGAATGTTTTATAGGAGGTACAGATTGAAGCTCAGTAGAGTGCCATAAAAATAACGTTAGAATAGAGAAAGATTAACAACGTCTTTTTGTGATAAAAGGTTGTAGGCTGAAGACTCTGATAAGGCAGACCCGGTTTAATAATGGAAAGTGAAATTCCGAGGTCTTCAGCAATTAGATGCTGATTAAATTCGTCTTCATATCGAGCTATAATATTGTTATATACAATTCTGCGAATTCTAAGACTTTTTGGAACTGTGTTTTCATTAAATAGCGATGTATGTTAAGTAGTTGCAACCAAAGTCGCCTTAAAGAGACTCACCAATCATTACCAACGGAAACATTAAAATAGACACCACATTCAGAATACTCTTAACATATGTATGATTTGTTCTTTTATACGCTGCGAGTGCCGAACAATCACCAACAGCACGGGAAAAGACTAGAGGCAACTAAAACTTGGTTCCTGGGAATAATTTGCTCTCGTGCGGAGCAAAGCAATACCATAAAACAGATTAGCTCGACAGGAAAGATCATAGGTAGAAGAAGCAGAGGACGACAGCGATAAACATACGTTGACAGTCTAAACACCTGAGCAAAAACAAAAATAATGAACAACAATGAATTCATGAATGCCACGAGGGAGAGCCATAACCGTCAATGCCTGTACCAGACAAGACGCTACTTGAATGAATGAATGTGAAATATATTTATATGTGAAACACACACAATATGTCAGTATAAAATTGTGACGATTTAAACTTTTACTACTGCTTTGTACTGCACCGAGTGCTGGTTGTCATTGAAGGTGATAAAATTATCCTTATAGGGTGTCTATTTACTTATTCAATGTTTGCGTATAGTACTAGTTAGCTCATAGCCGATATTCTGACTTGGGGGCAAGCAAGCAAACATGTAACGAAGAGCAAGTCGACGAAGGTTGAACAGGTTTTCTAGTGCTAGCGGAATCAAGAGGTTAAACCAAATCAAACTGGTTGAGTCGGGCTTAAAACTGGATTAACATTGACAAGGATAAGCGTTAAGTGCATAATGACGTGTCAGTGACGTAGGGACCCACATGTCTCATATAGAAACAAAAAACTAAAATATATAGAAACGCACACGTTACACTTTTTTTCTTATGGATTACGAAAATATGTATAGAAACGCACATGGAACTGTTTTTTCTTATTGATTACCAAAACATATATATAGAAACGCACATGGTACATTTTTTATGGATTACCAATATATATGTAGAGCCGAACATGGTGCACTCAGTCAGAATTCAGTTCGAGTTTAGAGTTGACAGTTTGAGTCCGACAGACAGTCGTCAAAAGATGAAGACTTCTCGTGGAAGCAGCGAGAGGTAGCGATGTATGGCAGATGAATCTATAGAGAAATTCCCACCCTCCTTATAGGGATAGGCTGAGAACAGGACGCGACATTCGACCGTGAAACGGATAAAGTTTCAATTGCTCATCAATGAGACTTGCGTCGTTCTTACGAGCTTTTGTTCCAGAGGACCCCACATGGTCAAGAGATGCGGAGATAAGATATAACGGTACGTTCTGCTTCGTCTTATAATTCCCTCAAAAAGGCTGATGAGCTGTAAATATGAACATTTACTCAGTATAAACAGACACCTTATCCCTCCGCACACACATCAGAACATATAGTGATAAATTGGAACATCATTGGTGGAGATAATTACTCTTCAGACTGACCGTAATTATGTTACAAGATAACCATGACAATAAAACAATATAAAGAATGAAATGATTGTTGTTAGAGTCCGGTATGGTCGTTGTGATTAGTTAATTTTAAGGATGTATTTATTTTCTGGTGATAATACTGAAGTCTATTTTAATTTTATTTTTTGTTGTATTTTAGAATAGTCAGATTTTCAGGCTATGCGGACAGGCTATTAATGCAACTATTAATTATTATCTGCAATAAATCCTGTATTGAAAATAAATTTTAAATGATGCGGAATATTATAATGATTTCGCACCTAGACATTTTGTTGTAGCAGCCATTTGCTCGGCGTATTTTTTTTTTAGTGATTGGACGATTCCAATATTTTTCTGGATTGCGATACAATCACCAATTCTGTAATAAATTCCTCACTTTGATACAATTACCGGTTCCGAATCTGGTTCTTTATAAATCTCTAAATATTTAACTTTAAAATTGTTATTTTCCTCGATTGCCGTAAAAAAAACTTACCTTAACTGTAAAGATATCTTCTCAAACGTACAAAACCCACACTTTTAAGACGTGATCTATAGATTTTAGTTTTGCTGATCGTTTAAAATCAATAAATAATTGTTTTTTTTTATTACTAGCAGTGGATGATTTTGTTTTAAGCAAAATCAAATAAAAAATAAGATAATTAAAGGAATCGTTTTTGGCATCAGAACATTGGCAAAAATTTTTCCGAGTCCAATACCGATTGAAATACCGATCACAGTCGCCGATTTTTCAGATTCGCGGTTCCGATTAATCGTCCAACAAGTATACAACATGGCGCCGATTTATGAAGCTAAACGACGATAAATTTATCTCCCAATAAACATGTTGCAATATGATTTTTACTCATTTATTTTCAGCCATTATTTTCGATCCGCATTCTGATACGTCACACTCATTAACAATCCAGGCCATGCAGCACAGAAATTTGTTTGTCTTAGTGATGACGAACCGGTCCTAAACGAACAGCATCCCTTTAAGAATAGATAAGGACATGCCCACTTGAATCAAATTTCTTATCGTTTCTTTATACATGTAGTAGAGTTAAAATAAATATCTATTGAGTTTGCAAATCAGACAAAACACATATTGCATTTTTTTTATTTATACACCATTGTTGGCTACACATATTCATACATATTTCAAACTGTAAGAATATATGTAACCAATAATGTTTGTATGAATTAACATATATATATATATATAAGTTTGTATTAATATATATGTAACTATATATATATATATATATATATAAAGTATTATTACTATATATATAACATTATATATAATGATATATATAAAGATACAGATATATATATATATATATAAGAAACTACATTTAACTATATATGTGTAATAATGTATATTTAACAATACGTATACATATAATAACCAGATATATATTTTAACTATATATATATATATATATATATATATATATATATATATATATATATATATATATATATATATCTTTCCTTCATAATAATTAATTAATCAAGCTTTTAATGATTCCTAACATTTGTTAAAAGTAAATAGAAACTGCTTTTTGGCATTATATTTCTCAGTTTTAATATCATTTTAATCAGTTTTTAATTTCATGATTAAAATCATTTTTCTGTCTTATTTTCTAATTAATAATAATAACCAATAAGCCATATTCTTTTCCATAAACTAGATCATACTGCATTTTCCCCTAATTCTTTATTGCTTAAATCAAGTTGGCAAAGAATTTCATTAGAATTTGGTGGCCCTTAAAAATGCCGTTTTTGTAACCCTCTGATGTGATGCGACTTATTGCGATGTCACATCCACCATCTAAATTTTATATATGTTTATATATATTTAGCTACACACACATATCAATCATTGTCTTCATAGTTACACTTAATTTTCAAAAAAAAGAGACAACAACGTTTCGTAAATCGTACCGGTCTACCGTATCTTGAAAAAATCTCGCGTAAAACGACACTTGCAGATATGATTAATATTTATAATTTTCACACCCTGTTTTAAATAATATGTATGGGTTCTTTAAAGCATTATTAATGTACTGGTACATAGAAAGTTTACACATTCTAAAATTAAATGTTGAATTTATTTTTAAAGATTTAAATGTATGCATACTTTAGCGTGTTCGTAAAAAAAATATTTTTAATCCTCATCTGGAAGATAATAATTATTGATAACATTCAAACGCGAAAGATAAAAATTAAACACATTCAAATTTCGGATTTCAATCTTTCGATATGGACGGCGCACGATGAATTTTTTTGTTTTTGTTTTCTACACTCATTCACCCTCTTCCCACAAAGTGAGTGTATGCTTAGTGGATCGATAGAATTTAGAGGGGTCGAACAA
>NC_136518.1:55058792-55133792 GCF_053919585.1 Euprymna scolopes
CCCCACTTTTTATCTGTGCCTAAAACTAAACGTAGATTCCATGAATCTTTCTTGAACTGCACGCCTATGAAACTCTGTTCCGATTTCCTGCTTTCTAACTGACTATAACATGACTGTCTTCAAGTCCAACGTGAACAGTTTCTTGATGTGCCATCACTTAAGTTATCCAATTTACCAAATTTTTACTACTAACGATTACTACAACATTTTCCCATTGACTACTGTACACTCATTAACTCTTATCCTCGAGTGGCCCCCAGATCTTGATAATGGTGACTATTTTGTATATATGTATGTATAAAGTCATTTCATAATTTTGTACTACCACTAGAGCAATTTTAGGACTGTCTTAGTTTCCAAATTTTTAAAATATTCTTATCTAAGACGTGTAAACTTGGATAATAACTTAATTGTTGTCGCTTTGTAATACTTGACTGACTCCTTCGAAATAATGGAAGGGGCAGCGGATTGAGGACAGTTTTTTTTTTGAAGCAGTTTTGTCGCCTGACCATCTTGAACCAATTTTTTGCCCAAAATAATTGTTACCAATTTTCTTGCTTTCTGATAATTCTCGCGGCAATATTATTCTCACAGAATTTCCACGTAGTGCTTTTTTTTTGCTGTATATGGATATTTGCTTCAAGAGCAGCAAAGCCGAAATACAAAATGATATTCCATCTATCTTCGAAATTGTTCAAGAATATTCGGTGGAAACAAATGGCTAAAAATTTGGTACACAATTTCCTATTCCCTGCGCTAGAATTAGATCGATAATTTATCAATGGAATCAGAATTGGTTGCTAGGGTTTCAAAATTGGCTGCTAGGATGACTGGGCAAAGAGTACGGACTGCTTTCAAGGACTTTTTCAGAGTGCTTCTGCATCAAGGAATATCAGAAAATAGGGGAAAATTCTGTAATTATCTGGAGATAATTGGTTGGAAATTTTATGGCACCACGAATGGCTGAATACTTTAAACGAAATGTTGTTGTCAAAAGTAGTTATGAAAACAGTAGCTTTTTTGCTTCATCGCATACTAAGTCAAAAGGCCACTTAGGGATACCGATTAGCGTGAACTTGAGTTAGATGATGAAAGAAGGATTGAGAACTATTGTTAATTCACAAGACAATCCAATAGATATTTGTTGACTTGAAAACAGCCATGTTGTATTTTATATAGAAATATTGCCGAGGTAACGTGTTCCATACATGCAAGGTGTTGTAAATAACGGAAGTTACATTTGGTTTTAAGTACACATAAGTGGGTGCAATGCGCCGTAGCTTGAAGTATTCCAATTATTCAAACCATTTCCTTTTCTTATGTTTCTTAGTACTAGGACTTAGACTTAAGTTTTATGCATCCACTAAAGGAGTTGGTTTTGTTTACGAGGAGCGTGCAATAAGCAATGCTCCTGGCCCACTTCCAGTTGTCTGATCTACCTGAAATTTTGCATGTGCAATGATTTATATCACTACGGGTTATGTGGCAAATTGCAGCTCTGAACTAATTGTGGTTTCTGTTTTAGAGGTGTTTGAACTGAGTCAGGTGTGAAATGGAGCCTGTTGAATGTCGAGCAGTGATCCGGTTTTTGTATTTGAAAGGACGCACACCACAGGAGACTTTTGATGAAATGAAAGAAACTTATGGTGATAATGCCCCATCATATGACCTTGTAAAACGCTGGCATCCTGAATTTAAACATGACCAGAAGTCTGTGGAAATAGCTCCCAGACCTGGTCGCCCCCTTCTGCCATTGATGAGGCATCTGTCCGTCAAGTTGAGGCTGCCATTTTTGAAGATCTGCGCATTACTATTCGCCAAATAGCCCAAGATGTCAAGATTAGTATAGGGTCTGTGGAAACTATCATTCATGACCATTTGCATATGCATAAGGTGTCTGCCAGATGGATTTCCAGGTTGCTCACACCATTTCAGAAGCGAGAACGCGTCGAGTGCTCGAGGATGTGCCAAGAAGATGAGTCAAAGTTTTTCAAAAGAATACACAGGATGAAACCTGGGTCCATCACTATGATCCGGAGACCAAAACCCAGTCAATGCAGTGGAAGCACTTGGACTCACCACCTCCACAGAAGGCAAGGGTGCAGCCCTCCGCTGGCAACTAATTCCAATTTTAAGATTCCCGAACCCGATTAATCGTTCCAAAATTTATTATATATATATATATTGAGGAAATTAAGGAAGCTATCAAAATCAAGAGGCGGGGCAAGATCAGCAAAGGTACCCTCCTCCTGCAGGACAACTCTCCGGTCCACAACTCGCATGTCGCCAGATCAGAAGCACTGACAGGTGGTTATGAAATCCTCCCCTATCCTTCCTACTCTCATGACCTTGCACCCTCTGATTTTCACGTCTTCCCAGTCATGAAGTTGTTTTTGAAAGGAAAGTGTTTCCCAGATGATGCAGCCTTGATTTCTGAAGTCACGTCGTGGTTGGAGGACCAACCTGGGGGTGTTCTACAAAAACGGTCTCCAGAGCTGCATCAAACGATGGGAGAAATGCATAACTCTGGGTTGTTTCTATGTAGACAAAGACTAATAACTGTGCCAAGTTTCGTTGTTCTACTCCTATGGAAAGTGGGGCAGGAACATTACTTATTGCGCGCCCCTCGTATCACTATCAGATGTCCGTGTGTTTATGGAAATTTTCAAAATTTGTATTTTGTCTTATACATATAACGAAAATAATTCATTTTTAGTTATTACTAAGCCCGAAACAAATATGTGATTCTGTTAGAGTTCCACATGGAGGCGAGTAATCTGTTAACGACATACACTGAAGACCTGGGTGCCCCATGTTTGAATCCAGTTCGTTCCACAGAAATACTCACTCTTAGGATGTAGACAACTTTCAAATGGTCCCTTCTGTAAATACCCATTGTCTTTCCAGAAACAATTTTAACTAGAAACATATCGGGGGAAACAATTTTAACTAGAAACATATCGGGGGAAACAATTTTAACTAGAAACATATCCAGGAAACCAATGCCAGCAATAGGATACATCTGGTTCCAACTTAACCCCAACTGGTAAGAAAAATTCTCGTCTTAATTAAAGCTCCCTGTTTGGACAAGTTTTTATGGTCTGAGATTCACTTCGGACCTAAAATGGAAGACCCAGATGAAATGTGCTGCTAAGGTCTCCATAAAAATGTTTTCATCATTCTACTGCTCCAGAAAGTATCTAAATCCCGACGCAACGCTTTACCTGCATGAGAACTAAAGACGTCCTAAAACGGAGTACTGTTTCTACATCAAGAAGCGAGCTGTTCGAACCTACCTATCCTGCTTCAACAAATTTCAAAACCGGATTAAAACATAGTAGATGTTCTTTTTCCTTCCTGCAACCACGTCTCCATAAAAGAAAACGTTGAGAGCTTCTGCTCTATCGTTATTTTCATAGTAACTGTTTATCTGAGTTTCAATCTATGGCACCCAATTTCAAAACTTTCACGAAAAATACTCGTCTAGCTACAACCACTATCAGCAATTTCCTCCACCCCTATCTATGCTTAAATATAAATGCAAATTCTATGAACAAAAAGCTTCTTTTCTTGCATTGTCCGTCTATGGAACCGCTGGTCAGCTGACTACAATACAGTTATCTTCAAATCCAATGTAAACAAGTTCTTGTTGAGCCGTCCCCTTAAATAATCACATTCTACCCAATTTTGACCACTAACGATTACTATACTGTGGTCCAGGTTACCACCGTACACTGATTAACCCTTATCCTCGAGTGACCTTCAGGCCTTGATAAATGATTATTCTCTCGTAAAAAAACTCTCAGGAGTCCATAGAGAAAATGAGATTCGGAACCCCTAATTCAAATAATTAGCAGTTAGTTTGTAGATGTGTTTGATTCTTAATGGTACTGAAGATTCGGCCAGTTATAATACTAGCTAAGGCTTTCATTGATATAATTCTGGGAACCTAGGATTTGGTTTCATCCATCTGAACCTTTTTTTAGCGCGAATTAAATATGATTTGACACAAGACGATTGTAGCTTTTGTAATCAAACAACCTGTTAAATCAACAAAGTTTTATTTATTTTACGGGGACATTCTGACAAGTGAAAAAGTTCGGGTTATTATGGTGGCGGTGTGTGGCTGATCGTTTGGGCAACGGCAACATGTGTGCCGCTGCTTCTTTCTCGTCTCTCCTCCCCCTCTCTCTCTCATTCTCTCTCTCTCTCTTGTATTTGTTTTGACTTCTATTTATATTTACAACATTCTTTAATCGGAATTTAAATTGTTCTCTTATTTTAAACTTTGATTGGAAATACCTTTCGCATTTCCAATCCAGAGTTAAATATTTCTCTCATCGTTCATGATCTCAATTCTTCGATCAGAATGTAGTGTTGACGTCATCGCCAGCAATCTGATTTTTTTACACAGGCATCACCACAGTACCAAGGCCAAGAGGCCACTCGAGGATAAGGGTTAAAGAGTGTACAGTAGAAATTGGACAATATAGTAATCATTAGTAATGGAAGTTCGGTAAATTTGTTAACTTATATGGAACAGCTCATCAAGAACTTGTTTACGTAAGACTTGAAGACAACCATATTGTAGTAAGCTGGAAAGCAGGAAAAGGGAATATAATTCCACAGGCGTGCAGTTCTAAGAAAGAAGCTTTGTTCATGGAATATACGTTTAGGTTTAGGCACAGATAAAGAGTAGGGGGGAATTATTGATAGTGTTTTCAATTAGACGAGTGTTTCTTGTGAACGTTTGGAGAGGGGGGAACCATAGACTGAAGCTCAGTCGAACTCTTTTCATGAAAATAACGATACATCAGAGACAAACACGCATCATCTCTTCTGTGAGATAGAGGTTGCAGGGAAGAGAAAAGGACATCTCCTACGAGGCTACGAAGTCTATTTTGAACCCTACCAAGGCAGGACAAGTCCTTTCTAGCAGCTCCGGCCCAGATGTGGCAACAGTATTCCATCCTTGGACGTACCTGGCTCTTATATAGATAGAGAATTGCATCAGCAGTGAGATATCTACTGGATCGATGGAAAGATCCCACCATTTTCCCAGCGGCCTTGGCAACAGATTTGATGTACGTATTTACATCTGGTTTTACTCGGCTTCGATATTTTGCAGTGTTGTCCGTTACCTATGCGACACTATGGATTTGTTAGCCCTTTTTACTAAAGGCCAAGCGTCATTCGTACGAGTTAAAATAATGAAGAATACTATGAGAGTATTGAAACTGACATACACTTTCTGAAACATTTCCTCCTCTTTTGAGAGGGTGGTTAGTTTATTGCCGGTCACCTCATGCGACACTACTGGAGTAAACAACACAATCACTTTGATACACTTGTTCTCGAAAGATCAGCGAAGTTAAACAACGTTGAGCCTGGTCATTACCAGCTGGGTCACCATATGGGAAAGCGAGGCGCTGTATGTACCGCGAGGTGAAATACCAGGTTGGGAAACTGGCGCGGTCTATCTTTCTCTCGACTTAAATTGACTTAAGCCTTGATAGGCAGCCCATCTAGTTGTGGTGTCACGATAAAAATATCCTTGATAGCCGTAGCGAAGCATCAAATATTCAGCTACGGACAAGATTTGAATTACAGTACAAACTCGTGTAATGAGTTCAATCTCGGCTGCGGCCGCATGTTACCTTTACATTTGTTTTACGGGGAATGCAGATGCATTCATTCTCAATTATATTTTTATTCAGTCAGAATCTCCCATCAGGGGAGCTAGTCTCTCAACCACATTAAATTATCTCTATACATGCTGCAATCAGAAGTGAATTGTGCCTGTTTTTTTTTTACGTATAACTAACATTAATGCATAATTAGCATTCTTACGGGCCAATTAATTATATCTATAATTAATAATATTTAGGTGTAAGCTTTTTTCCTAATGAAAGAGAGTTCAGATCATGTACGAATCTAATTTTTTCACTTTATGGTTTTCATTGCTTACAACTGCTACTATGAAGAAAAACTGATGTGACAAACATTACCGCATGACACGTAATAGCAAAATCTGTTTATGTGGCGAAAATTAATCTGCTGCATTCCGGACGAATTCATCAAGTCATGAGGTGTCGTAATAACTTCTCTGTTGCTTAATAAATTACAAGCATGATTATGAAAAACGATTTAATATTGTTAGGGAGGGGCGGGCTCATGTTCCTGACAACAGTTAAATAGCTGAAAAAAGGTTTGAAACTCGATCGCATTCTGACTTCAATGGAGTCGTTAAATCTCCATTACATTGGATAAATATTAAAATAAAACTAGACTTGTTTCCATAGTAAATAAAATAATGCCGCTCATAATCACTGAATCTTTTTTTTTTTTTTTACTTTTCCCTTTTCTGCTGTTTTCTTCGCCCCAATCGCAAGTCAGTAGATTTCAGATCTTTCCTAAATTTTCAAACTACATGCCAAGTGAAAACAGACTCTTTGGACATTTTACACTTAATAGAATTTAATGAAAAACTGATAAACACACACACATATATATATATATATATATTATATGCATATACATACATTTTATCATATACATATACACATATATATATACATATATATATTCATTTATAAACATACATATATATATATTTATTTACATACATATATATATACACGTGCATGTATATACACACATATATACATATTTACATACATATATATACACATATATATATACACACACATATATACACATATATAATATCAATATACATATATATATACACACATATATACCATATATACATATTAATATGCATATATATACACATATATATGCATATATACATACAAATACATATATATATGTACATATATATACATATAAATACAAATATATGTACATATATATATATACATATATACATATATATACATTTATATACATATATACACATATATATATATGCACATATATATATATATACATATATACATACATTGAGAAATACCAGTCAAACAAACATGTTTCCACAAAAACATGGAAACTAATTTGAATTTTTACCACCAATACGTTTTATAGCACTTACAAAATTCGAGTTTTATTTAGATTTGGACTTGATTAAAAAATACGGAAAAATTCTTTAAGGAATGTAGGTACTTATGCGGAATTGGAACCAGACTTAATTAACCGTCCTCTCGGCTTTGCTCGAAACATGAAGTCAGGCGCTCGAATTTGATTGTAATCTGACGTCAGACGCCGACCAATGCGCGGCAAAGAAGCAGATGATCTTTGGCGAAAAAATTGAAAAAAACAAAAAACAAAATCAACGTGACCAACCGGGAGCTTCTCGACAGTTATCTTTTCGAGATTATGTGAAGAAAGAAATTTGGTAATGGTCCTTGTGTCGCCATCTTCAACCATATATCGGAATGCTACCCGGTTGATGAAGTTTCTTTCACACCCGCTGTCTCTTTTCAACCCACTTTGACATCATCTGATGCGACCGAAGAAAATTTTTTCTAATCCTAAGGAGATACCCCGTCTGTCTCAATTTAATTTTAAAAATCGGTTGTCCAGCCCCGCCGTGCAAGAAAAAAGTTCATGAAAAGAAAAAAAAAGAAAAATAAAGAAAAAAGGAAGAAAAATGAAGAAAAAAAACAGTAAAAAAGAAAAAACTTTACAATAGTTAAAAAAATGCAAAAAAATATTACATGACAACACATAAAAAAGTGCCTTTTTATAACCTTTGTCAACAAAAATATTGGCATATTAGTAAGCAAACATACGTTATCTTCTTAATTTTGTTCAATTTTGTTTGACTAAAATATAATTGGTTGAAAAATATATAAATACTTGTTTATTTTTTAATTTAATCTTTTTTTTTTTTTTTACAAAATTAAACAGATATTGTTAAGGTAGGTCCTTGTCTTATTTTCCTTATATATTTTTTATTTTATTGTTATTTTTTTCTGGTGATTTTATTATATTTAAATGATTTCTTTGGTATTTCCATTGAGCAGCGTCGTTACACTTTGATAATTGGCGACGCTCGACGTAACCCAGCGGTTGACTCATGTTCCGATCACAGCTGAGCGGCAAGTTAGTTACGTTCTGTTCAAATTATGCACAAGTATCGGAATTTTTGGGTTCTTTATTTAGAGTTCGCCTTAATAAAAACGAAAACAAAATCTACAGAAAAAATTGGATGATGTATGTATTCGATACGGAACAATCATGTCATATTCTAAAAACCACGTAAACTGATCAAATAAATTTTTTAATTATAAAAATTCAAACTTTATCATTTTTAGCAAAACAAAATGTTAAATTATTTTGAATACAAACAAAATCTTGATAGTCGAATTAAGATGCTCTGTGACCTTCGTAATAGCCATATTTACGAAATCCACGGTTGTCCGCCATTGAATTTTAACATATGCTTAGAAACATGGCGGCTCCCGGTTCTCCCGTCTCATCACAAATATAAATCTTACCTGTCTGTTTAAATGTATTTATGTATGTATGTATATATGTATGTATTTATGTATGTCTGTTTCGCAAACACTTTCAATAGAGGCGACGGATATTCACGAGATCGGTATCGTTTTGAAGCTCGACCCTTCGGACGAAAAATATCTAGAAATTGGCTCAAAACATTCATTCCTTCACCATCATTTGGACACTTTTCTACAGGGAGGAGCCACTTTTTTCGCTAATATTTTCGAAAGTCATCCCCTCTTTTCGATTAACTAGCCTTAATTTAAACCTACGTCACTTCTGGTTTGGCAATGAGCGCAACAGCAAAGACGTCACATTTTTTTCACGTTCTTTTCCTCCTTCGCGGTACGGGTTCGAGCCTGTCTGTCTACTAACACTTTCTTTTTTTTTTTGCTTAACACACACCTCCAAACACCCGGGCAACATCGAACACTTAGGCTAGTTTGTCATAAAATATGATTTTCTCATCTAAAAGAAACAAAAAATATATCAATTTACGTGATATAACAGCTTTGTTCCATAACAGGTCCGTACATCATAAAGTATTTTTTATAAAGTCGAATTCTAAATAAGAACCCAAAATAAATTAATCAGTTTTAGGCTTTTATGCAGAATACGGATCGTGCTGAAATAATAATGTTGATATTTAGAAACCCATTTATTACTAAATTATCCAAGAGTTTGCTATAAGTTTAATTTCAAAAGATATATTTCTTTGGATTTAAATTATTTATTTGAATTTAAATCGTTTCCATTTTAAGAATGAATTATTACTCGGTTTTAGTTTGATAATTTTTTTTTCTAAGAATTCATAATTTGGTTTTACAGTATTTTATTGTCTCTGCTTCAAACATACATAATTTTGTTCATAAATCATATTTAATAAAGTTAAATTTCAGTATAAATATAATCGTGCATTTTCTTTTTTTAATGTATCTTTTTAAAATAAATAATAAACGAATTTTAGTCTTTAGAATCCATGAAACAACAAAATATTTAATTAGAATGTTGTTTCACAGAAACAACACACAACTTTTCCTTTTTAAATAAATTGTCAGTTTTTCTTTTTATTATTAATATTGAATTAATTCAGTTTCAGAGTAAATCGTTTTTTATTTTTTTTATTTTTCAATGCAAGTTTTTAAGTTTTCTCATTTTTCCTTTTTTTTCTTTTTTTTGGAAATAGCTCTCATTCATTATCGACTGTCTGACTGTCTGACAGATCTTGCTTGCTAGGACCTCAGGCATGGCGTCATTTTTTCAGTGTTCAACCACGTGACTAGGTGTGGTAGAGGCAGTGTTTAAGTTCACCACCTCTACCACACCTAGTCACGTGGTTGAACAACCTCATTAATTATCAATACTTTATTAATGTTGTTAATTTGTTGCAAACTTCTGTAGTCTTTTTTTTTTTTTTTTTTTTTGGTTATTGTTGGAGCTTTCCTTTCTATCAAGTCGGACATTTTGGAATAATTAACCAATTAAACAATTGTTTTTATCATTATTTTTTTTTTCGGGAATGTTAAGAGAAATGTTTTTTTTTTATTTGAAGACTTATTAAATTCTGAAGTTGGTTGTCAATTCAAATTTATAATTGGCACATTTCAACCGATGTTTTTTTTTTAATTTGTACGACTAAGTTTCTTTCCTTTTTTTTTTGTTTAACCCAAAATTGAAATATTTCCAAATAAAACAGTTTGTTGCTCTTTTTGATCTGCTAAAAAGAAAACAGTCTCATTTAACTAATTACGGCTAAATATTTGCGTAATTCCTGGCTAATTAATTTTTTTAAAACATATTTAAATTTTATTCATTTCATTTACTAGCATGGCTACCCTGCATTGCCAGGGAGGCCATGGGCAACAACAGCGAAGTTAAAACGTAGGCGAAACATCTTTCTTTTATAGCTTGTCTCGTTCTCTCCTTAACCCTCTGTATCCCCCTCTCTCCCACCCTCTCTATCACCACCTTATCTTTTATATCGCCCCTTTATCTCTCCTTTAGCTATCCTATCTCTCCCTTCACATTTCTCTCCTTCTCTCTCTCTCTCTCTCTTTCTCTCTCATGAGAAGGAGAAGTTCACAACACCGGAGCACATACACAAGGGATTGATAATTGCTTAACGCGAAGATTTGTAAATCTAATTTATAAAAAATCACTATGTATCTGTTGATCTCCATTTTTTTCAAAGTGCATCTCATCCGAGACGCAAAGTCGCAGAGCGGTGCGAGGCGAGTTAAATGATTGAAGTTTTTTTGCGGGCTCTTCTCTTATGGTGTTTTAGCGCATAAAAATAGCTACTAAAGAGTCACAATTGACCAAAAAGTTAGAAGTTAACAGGCGTAAGCCGACTTAAAGCGCTCTTGTACGCATGCGCCTATATACGTTTATACATAAAATGTCCATTTTTTAAAAAATATTTCTTATCCACCTGACGATGTTCAGGAATACCAGGTGCTGTATGTAGAACGATGCCCATAGTCTTGGCAGTTCCTGCATCCAACCTTGTTCTGCCGCTGAATCAGGCTGGTCCGGATAAGAGAATTAGTCCTGGCTCTGCGCATTCCAGCGCATGTCATTGAATAAGATGGTTTTTGTGCCAGTAAACGGTCTGTTTTTAGGCTTCCTAACAACTATAGCTAGAGAGCTAAATATGTTGGTTTCACTTTTAGCTGATGGCACTGAAGTCATATACATTTTTTTACTATTGAAATCACCGCTATATATTGTTACTAGCGGGGGTACCCGGCGTTGCCCGAGTGTTTGTTTCCGGGACGGGGGGGGGGAGTTTAAAAAAATGTCATGGTAGGTAAGTAGGAAGGATCAAACCCGGAGTCATGAGTAAAAGTAGGAAAATAAAGTGTGAAAAAAAAACAAAAAAAAAACATCTGCAACGTTAACAGTTCGGCCACCAAGAAAAGTCCATTCTAGTTGTTTAGGAAAAAAAAAAAAAAAAGAAACCACTATGGTAGGTCGGCGCGAACGTGAAAATATAATGTGAATTGTCCAGCACCCTAACCACTACGCCACAGAGCACTGCAGCTTAGTTTAGTGATTTTAAATCACTTCACATGATAGAACTACGAAGCCAAACCGGTGTTCTCTTCTCAACTGTTCCTTGTGAACGATCTCCAAACGGTGTTAAGTGGTGGCAGGGGGAGGAGGAATTTTTAAGAGAGAAAATATTTTACCACTTCCATTGACCTTAACCGATTTTGGCCGTGACTTCTCAGCAGAAAAAGTATAGAAATCTAAGATTATCGAGGAATTTGAGAACTAATAAGCCTATAACAAACCTCAGATATTGTTCTGCTGTTTGTGCATAATGTATTTGCATGAAATATCTTGATTTTTAATCCTATTAAGGTCAAAATCCCACGGGAAAAATGAGTTCATTTTATTTATATAGAAGATAGATAGAAGAAGATAGAAGAAGATATTGGATATAATATGATAATCAATAGAGAATTAAATTTAAAATAATAAATACGAAATCTGCATAAAGTAAATTATCAAACTTAAGCGTATTTCACGACTGGGCAACGCTAGACGGCCTGCTAACATGAAAAAATTGAGAAACATACAGTACAGATACCCCCCCCCGCCTGTAGATATCAAACCAAAGTATCCACTTATGGTGTAAATATATCTTATGTACTATTGTATAAAAAGGATTTTGTGTGTGTGTCTGTGTGTGTGACTGTGTGTGTGTGAGTTCTTTCCCTATCGATTCAAAAACGACTGGGCCGATTTTTATGAAATTTCATACGAAGGTACTTTATGTGCATGGCAGCTTTCTTAAAAAGGTTTTGTATCGGAATGTCTTTGATAAGTATCGAGAATCGATACTCGAAATAACTCGATGAAAGAAGGAACAGGCGATTTCGACCAAAGTCAACATCTTACACAACATTAGAGAAGATGTATTAAAACACAAGCCAAAAGGGTCGACATTCACCGTTTGAGCTAACGTCAAAAGGATAAGAAATAGTTAAAATTGTACAGTATATGTATATATATATATATATATATATATATATATATATATATATATATGCGCATGCGTACAAGAACACATTAAGTCAACTGACGCCTGCCAACTTATAATTTAAAAAAAAAAATGACTCTTTTGCAGCTAGTTTTACCGGCTAGATCCCATAAAAGAATTGTTCACAAAAATGCAATCATTTGACTCGTCTGGCGACTTTGCGTCTCGGAGGAAATATACTTTGAAAAAAAAAGAGAACAAATAGACGGACGAACATAATGTTTTATTAAAATAGATTTAAAATTGAGTTCTTAAAAGAAAGAAAAAAGCACTAAATTTATAATAGGTATTTATTTGCTTCTCCTACGAAAACAAAATGTGAAACAAGGTCGTTTTTAATGTGCATGGGGGGAAGTTCCCCAAATAGGGACACTCTGAAAGTAGTCAAAAATAAAAATTAACTTAGGTGTCCCTCCATTGTCTAAGGACAAATTAATTAAAGTGTAGCATTAGAACAGATACTACACTATAATCTTAGTCCGAAGAGTTAATTTTATATATAGGAGTGGCACATTTCTGAAATTATCTTCTATAGCGTCCTTGACTGGTTCACATGAACCCAATAGTATGTGATGTATATAACTGCATATTTTGTGTTTCCAGACTACAACAGTCTCTTCATAGTAAATGAGCCTCTATGTGTGTCGGAGGGTCACATATTTCAGGAGGTAACCCTATTAATATGCAAACGGATAAAAAAGGAACCCGGTTGATATAAAGAAGTAAACCTCGATAACCAATCATGTAATTCACATGAGTAGCAGTACAAGTACGATGCAACGATTAACAGAGAACTATGAGAGAACTATGAACAAAATACTCATCGCGTTGAAGGGATTAATGTTAGGAAGGGCATGCCATTGTAAACATTTTGCTTCAAACAAACTGTGGTTGTTTTAAGTAAGGGACAAAGTATGGAACAAAAACCTTAACCGACTTCACTAAAAAAATGGACAAATTTCGGTCGACATCGCTTTAAACTTCACCTTGGTATGTCCGTGCGAATTTTTGCGACCAAAAATGCGTTTTTTATATATATTTACAGATGAATGCTTAAAACTGTCGACCGAAATCTGCCTCTTTTCTTAGTGAAGCCGGCTGGGGTCCTTATTTCATATTTCGCCCTAAATCAATTTGCAAGATATGACGAATAGACGTTTAAGCAGCCGTCAAAAAAGGCAGACCCGTGTAAATCATGGAAACCTGTCGCGAGCAATTATTTATCTATATATTAATACGATAGCGCGTGTGTTCTTTTGTGTGTCACGCTCACATCTTTTTTCCTTCCGGGTGGCTGCCGTTTAAATTATTTGACATTCCATTTCTTGTAATAAATAATTTTCCCAAGAATTCTGCAGAAGTTTTAGTTTCGTTTTCGATTGTAGCTGATGGCACTCGAGTCATGTAGATTTTTGTATAAATAATTTTACCAAGAATTATTCCTAAGTTTTTGTTTCGATTATAGCTAAAGGGACACAAGTGATATATATATATATATATATATATATATATATATATATATATATATTTTCTTCATAAATTTGGATTTGTTTCGATTCAAGCTGATGCACTCAAGTCATATGTATGTATATATATATATATATATATATATATATATATATATATATATATATATACATGGAAATCACAACTTTATAATATATAAAAATCAATAGAAAACGACTCTGCAATGATATATAGGAAATCTGCATAAATTAAAATATTATATTTAAGCGTATTTTACGACCTGGTTACGCCGGGTGCCCCTGCTAACTTAGATAAATACTTTTGCAATGTTAACAAAAGAGCTACAATAATATCAGCGCGTCTCCATTTACGTTGAACATTCACAGAATGTCAACATTAATATATTACATATGGAAAGAGTCCACTGTGGAATTTCCACAGATCCCACTCGTCATTAGTAATCTTCAGAGGCAATTTCATATTCATACGTATGTTATCACTCTCTACATTTATTTGAAAAAAAAGGGTCGCCCAATTGCTAAAGATAGAAAGAAAGTTCATCTGATGCTGCTCGTTTTTCGAACGTGAAACTCATAATAAAATACACTTTCCTGGCTTTTAGGCTAGGATACATTTGTTGGAGCAAATATGATATAATTCTATTGTTAGGTCCGCATTCTCATCGGACGTTCATTGAATAGAAATACGTCATTAACTCTTCAAAGGATTTTGAGAATAGGCTCTCGTACATACATGTATTCTTGAAATGAAATTAAACAATATACTGAGGTATGAATGTTTCAGTTCGAGCAAAGTTGATGCTGTAAAACGCAGGGTGTTCAAATAAAATGTTCTTTACGAGGGGCGTGCAGTAAGTAATGCCCCTGATACATTTCTAGTTGTCTGATCTAGCTGAAATTTTGCATGTGTAATGATTTATATGTGGCAAATTACAGCTACATAAATCCTCCCCATCTACTCTCCTGACCTTGCACCCTCTGACTTTCACCTCTTCCCAGCCATGAAGTTGTTTTTGAAAGGAAAGCGTTTCCCAGATGATGAAGCCTTGATTTCTGAAGTAACGTCGTGGTTGGAGGTCCAACCTGGGAGTGTTCTACAAAAACGGTATCCAGAGCTGGATCAAACGATGCAAGAAATGCATAACTCTGGGTGGTTCCTATGTAGAGAAACACTAATAACTGTGTCAAGTTTCGTTGCTCTACTGCTATGGGAAGTGGGTCAGGGGCATTACTTATTGCACGCCCCTCGTAAATAATCATAAAATGAACATTCATTATAATAAAGTAAAAAATTTATGCATCAAAATACGATGAACAAATATAAAAACCAGTCAATTACTGAAAACGTTCAATTTGGTGGCCCTTGTGTTCCGTACACAGTTAACAACGCTCACTGATTGAATCCCTCATTTTTGAACTCCTGTCTTGCAAGCTGATGGCCGAACAGATTTTTAGCCGATTGATGAAACCTCTTCATGACTCTTCTTGCTTTTGTGAGACTGGTTGATGATTGTGGAGCCACTCCGGAGTGGTTCTTATGGACAACTTTTAATTGTTCATTTAATTGTTCTTTTAATTGGTCATTTAATTGTTCATTTAAGTGTTCTTTTAATTGTTCATTTAATTGTTCTTTTAATTGTTCATTTAATTGTTCATTTAATTGTTCATTTAATTGTTCTTTTAATTGTTCATTTAATTGTTCATTTAATTGTTCTTTTAATTGTTCATTTAATTGTTCATTTAATTGTTCTTTTAATTGTTCATTTAATTGTTCTTTTAATTGTTCTTTTAATTGTTCATTTAATTGTTCATTTAATTGTTCTTTTAATTGTTCATTTAATTGTTCTTTTAATTGTTCTTTTAATTGTTCATTTAATTGTTCTTTTAATTGTTCATTTAATTGTTCTTTTAATTGTTCATTTAATTGTTCTTTTAATTGTTCTTTTAATTGTTCTTTTAATTGTTCATTTAATTGTTCTTTTAATTGTTCATTTAATTGTTCATTTAATTGTTCTTTTAACTGTTCTTTTAATTGTTCATTTAATTGTTCATTTAATTGTTCTTTTAATTGTTCATTTAATTGTTCATTTAATTGTTCTTTTAATTGTTCATTTAATTGTTCTTTTAATTGTTCATTTAATTGTTCATTTAATTGTTCATTTAATTGTTAATTTAATTGTTCATTTAATTGTTCATTTAATTGTTCATTTAATTGTTCCTTCTTACGCAAACTTATCTCACAAACAAATAATTGTGAATCTTTTTGATTTATCCCAAACGTCTTTGCACTTTACTTGTGTTCTTGGTCTTCAAATAGCAATTTAGAATGATTTTTATTTCTCATAGTTTGTCTTGCTTTTTAGCCATTATTAACACATAAAAAATATTTATAATAAATGATGAAATTATATTCATTTAAAGAGTGCATACATTTTATTGAGACACTCTGTAGTGGGGGTCTGCGTTACTGCCAAACGTCCATTGCATAGAAAAATGTCACAAACTCTAAAAAGGATTTGGGAGATAAAAACTCGCACCTATATGCATTGCCAAATCGCATTAAGTAATATACTTAGACAAACATGTTTCAGTTTGTGAAAAGATTGAACATTAATATAGTGAGGTCTGCATTCGCGCCGGACATCCATAAAATGGAAACACGTCACAAACGGAAGAGTCTGGGGAGACACCATAATTACGGCAACAAAAGGCAACAAAGAAAGTACACCTACAACCGTGTAATTTCCACGGATCCTACGATTTCATTCATATCCAATAAAAACTTAAAAAATATGGAATGAAATAAAAACACCAAACGAAAAGAATTCTGGCGCATTTCACGTTTTCATTTTTATAAATATTTCAAAAACATTTTCGTAACAAAAAGTCAACAACAATGTCCACTGTCAGCACTGATGATAAAACAAACGAATTTTATTTGTTTTTTTTTTGTAACAAAGAAAGCAGGTTTTCTTAAAGATGAAACTCAATTGTATTTCTCGTGTTTATTTTTATAAGTTTAATTAGTTTTTCCTTTGAATTATGCCAACAATTAACATAATGTTTTGTTTTTTTCACTTTTTGCTATCGTCTGGACGTTGCGATTCACGTTAAGACGATTTTTTAATAAAGAATTTATGGAAAACAATCGCTTGGCTTTCAAATTGAATTTCAGGATAAAATTATAACCCGTGTTCAATCATCAGCAGTAAACCGACACTTGTTTAAAAAAATATCAAAATGTTGATTGGACAAGAATAACCAATCGGAAGGGTGGTCCTTGATATGACCTTAAACTATATCCGATGGTGAGGCCCCAGCTTGCGGGCTTTGGGGAGTGTGGAGCCACCCTTTAATTACCATTGCTCCCAGATCCACTCCGACCCAGAGTGGAAGTGTTATTATTTTCTTTTTGTCTAAATAAGATTTAAGATGATTTGCTATAAAATATGCAAAAATATTATAACATAAGTACCTGAATTTCAAATAATTCCATTTTTTTAAATCTCAATCTATAGATTTCGCGTGACGATATTAAAAAAAAAAATAATAGTTTGGAAGAAACTACGGTAGCTTGGATAAGACTAAGTAAATTTATTTATTTAAAAAGTCCCCCCACACTTAAAACTAAGTCAAGCGCAATTCACAGCAAAAAGGAAAAGGGGGAGATAAAAACTGTTTGTAAATACGAACAATTGTTTGTAGGCCTTATGGTCTACCATAGGTGAGGAAACGTTACGTAACGACAAATTGCAGAAAGAAAATATCGTATTCTTAGCAAAATGCGCCGTTATTTATCGATTTTTCTTTTTTGGTATCGAATTTCCAAAGCGTTTTCATATTTAATGGTATATTAGCAATATGGGGCTCATTAAAACAATTTTTTTGATTTATTTTTCAAAGATTTAAAAGTAGTGCTTTTCATAAAAATATTGAAAATATATCATTTTTTACTAATCTAAAAGATAAACTTATTATTCACATATTTAACGAATTTCACACTTCAAAACACAAAAGATGAAAAATAAAACAAATTCAAATTTAAGATTTTCCACATTAAAATCTGATACGTAAACAGTTGTTTTTTTTTATTTACAATCCTGCCTCTCCCTCCCACAATACAATATATTTGTTTAGTTTCTGCTGATTATTTTAAGCATATTTGTAACCTCAAATAAAGAAAGGGGGTTTAGTAAGCACAAAAAATGTATGTATGAATATCGATTATGAAAAAGAGTACACCATTATAACATTCGTTCTGCACTTAATAATCAGTGAAAATTTCGTGCTGATTGAATAATTACTTGATTTTTGGTAGATGCTTAAAGAAAGACTCCGTCAAAATGTACTCACTCCATCCTTCTGTTTTGGGCGTGCCTAACTTAAGCTCTGAAATGTAGCACACTGTCAGCCTGAGATTTACTGCGCAAATCATTTCACTTCGGCGTCGGCAACACATTGACACTATTTATCTAGCGACTCTTCATACTCTGACACTTTTTTTCTGTCAGTGTCAGCATGAAACAGTTTCTTACCGGTTACTGTATATCCGTTCTTTCTCAAAGTCCGTTGCCTGCCAATAAAATTTCTTTTAATTTTGTCTGAATCGACATTACCTTTTCTTCTCTCATTGCCATTTCTTCTGCAAGACTGTTAAAAATTCGATTTCGTTAAGCTGTGTTTTGGTCCGGATTTTTTTGTCTTTTTGTTTTAAGATTTGATTCAAAGACAAAAATGAATTAATTTTAGTTGAAATCGCACCAGACAAAGAATGAAGCGATTTGATGCATACCGTTGGCAAAAAAGAACCCTTCAGTATAAAAAAATCGCATCTAAGGATAAGTGTAAATGGATAGAACCTAACCCAGAATATAACCCCCCCCCCATTTTCTCCGAAACATCACTCATCGAATGCGAGGGTTCAATGGTATACCGAGGGAATAAAAAGTTATGAGGGTACCGAAAGTAAGTCATAAAAAAAGCAAAAAATTCAAATTTAGTTCAATCTAAATGTTAATTAACAGAATTTTATACAATAAAAAATTGCTTTAAAATTTATACAATTTTTTTTCCACCGATTGGTCCCCGCTTCGCAAGGCCCGGGAAATCTAACCCAGAATATAGCAATTCCCCTCTCCCTTTTGTTGGAAACAATGCTCAAGGAATGTGAGGACTAAAAGATAAAATAAGGGAAGCGGTAGTTACTGAATTTGATATAATAAAAACTTGCTTTTAAATTTGTACAAATCATCATTTTTTCGCGCCAATGGGTCACGGCTTATCAAGGCAGCTAAACGGTAAACGCCACCACAAAATCTTGAAAGCAATGTGTGGAACGAACAGAATATTATATTATGGGAAATGATTATCTAACAACATTAGACTTGAAGACGACTATTCTGTAGTCGGTTAAAAAACAGACTCGTGGTATCCTGTTTCACAGATGGGACGTCTTCACGGGGTGGAAAAACTTAGTTAATTGAAGTTTCATTCGGTTTTTGGTACATATATATATATATATATATATATATATATATATATATATATAGATAGATATAGGCAGATAAAGAGATAGAGATATCGATAGATAAATATTTATATATATATATATGTATAGATAGATAGATAAATATAAAGAGATAGACAAAGAGATAGATAGAAAGAGAAGGGGAGAGAGCGAAAGAGCGAGAGAAACAGAAACAGAAAGAATACACATTCTTTGCTGTGGTTGTAGCTAGACAAGTTCTTGCTGTGAATGTTTTACAATGCGTGCATAAAGCTATAATCGATGCATGTCTTACACATGCAATTATCTTCAAATTTTCTAAGTCAGACAAAATGGCGATCCGTCTGTCATATCGATACTTGATTCGAATTTGCCTAGTTTTCGATCCTTCTTTCCACTTTTATTGACACAAATATTATGGCATGATTTATTTATGGCATCTTTTAAAAAAAATACCTAGTATTGAAGATATTGAATTTGAACTAACTCCGCGAATATTCTTATACATTAAGGAAAACTAATCATTTCATGAATAATTTGCCTGGACTTTAGCAAAAAAATAAAATCCATTTCTTTTACGAATATTAAGCTATTTTTCATTTTACTTCCGGGCATCGACGAGTAGGTATAACCGGTAAGATAAAATTATTTTGCAGAATTTTTAAAGTCAAACTCAAATAAAAAAAAATCGCCTGGCATATCGATATTTGATTTGGAATAACCTATTATTTCTTTGATTTTCTTCCATTTTGTCAAAAATATATTTTATTTTTCATCACTTTCTTTTATGATTACTAGCGGGAGAGCGGCTTTTCTCGGTCCTAAAATACGCTCAAATACGATATTTTATTTTGTCCAAAGTTTGTATATATTATTACATAGTTGTGATTTCAAAACTAGAAAAAAATTATTTTGGTGCCACTAGCTAGAATCGAAACCGGAACAAAAACTGTAGCATTTAAAGCTGGTAACCTTACCACTGTAACAACTTTACACGCTTATGAACTGAGTAAAACTAAAATTTTAAAATAAACTAAGATGAATGTATAAAATTTGTAACGATTTTTTCCCCCAATTTTAACTCATTTTTTACCTCTTAAAAACTATTTAAACCGGCTGAAGACCCATAAAACACAATCCAATCATTTAAGGTGCCTAGCGTAGCTCTGCGACTTTTAGTTTCGGAAGAGATCGAGTTGGAAAATATTAGGACAGACATATAGCCGTTTATATATTAGATCTATATTAAGTAAACTTATTTTCCTTGACCGAGTATTCTTAAATATGAATGGGAAGTAATCATGTCAAGATTTATTTCCTTTTACTTATGATAAAAATACATGTCTAAAAACACTTGATATTTTTAAACATTAAAAAGATGTTTCCATACCATTTCCATAGTTGTTTCTTTACTTGATTAATCGACTGACGTAGAGTACGAAAATGAACTTTTTGAAAATTTATTTTCCACAAAATATTTTGATTTTTTCTTTTTTATTTTTTGTTTCTATTTATTTGTTTTTATTACATTATTTTCAAACTTTATTCTCACTTTTTTTTCTTTCCTTTTCAACCCCCTTATTCTCTTTCATTTTCTTCGTTTTTTTCCCCTATATTCGTCCTCCCATTCTTATTTTCCTTTATTTTGTTCATTTTGTTCTTTTTTCCTTTATTTCTTCATTCTTTTCTTACTGTTTTTATTTCTTTCTATTGTCTTCTTTTCATCCTTTCTTTATATCTGCTTTCCTTCCTTCTTTCTTTCCTTTTCAAACCCCTTATTCTATTAACATTGGTTACAGCTTCTTCCGTTTTCATTTTCTTCGTTTTTTTTTCCTATATTCGTGCTTCCATTCTTATTTTCCTTCTTAATTTTCTCTTACTGCCTTCGTTTCTTCATTTTGTTCTTTTTTTTCCTTTATTCTTGCATTCTTTTCTTACTGTTTTTATTTCTTCCTTTCTATTGCCTTCTTTTCGTCCTTTCTTTTGTCTTTCTTTATATCTGCTTTCCTTCCTTCTTTCCCTGTTTCTTTCTTGCTGTTTTCCGTTCTTTCTTTCCTTTTCTATTTAGTCTCTCTTTTATGCCTTTTCTCCGTTCATTCTATTCTTTGTTCCTTTCTTTCATTCAAATTTTACTTCGTATTTCGCTTTTTCCCATATTTTATGCCCATTATTTCCTTTTATCCACTAGTTTTTTTTATATTGTTCAAAACACCCCTATTTCTACAAATCACCCTCCCTCACGCCATCCACATACTAATATCAACATATACTCCCCAAGCATGTATCTCCTATTCAACTTTGCCCTGATCCTTTCATCTCCGATAGAATTTTGTTTATTCTGACTTTTCCAGTTGTGGGGAAAAATTAGGGAGGTGTTGAGTCTCTACACAAATTTCCTAATGTTTAACAACAAAAAAATCTTTAACCATATTAGCCTCACTTAAAAAACACCACCATCATTCTCTGCTCTCTGCTCCGCTCAGAAAGATCTGATTCTGTCAGAAGCAATTGTT
Source organism: Euprymna scolopes (assembly GCF_053919585.1). NCBI lineage: Eukaryota > Metazoa > Mollusca > Cephalopoda > Sepiida > Sepiolidae > Euprymna > Euprymna scolopes. The sequence goes on from NC_136518.1 coordinate 55,080,813, forward strand.
CAACTTGCTTGTCTATTGCAAACAAAGTGAGAATACCCGACCCCCAAAACGGCAAAACACCCTCCCTACTCTTTCAATTGTCTTCATAAAAACCTGGTAAGCGCATACGTGCACCGGGAAAGATAGAAGGCGATGGGAAAGGCGGGGAAGATACTGCGAAAGACAGAAGATGATGAGGGAAGTTTTGCTCGATGATGGCTTAGCCGATCTGACATCTTTCCTTTCAGACCATTAACCCTAAATCTTCTTAGACACTTGGATTCTACTTTAGCTGTAAACCCGACAATAACAGGCGTCCATTCGGTAGACGTGCACTTGCCGATAAAAGGAGGAGAACAAAACCTCATGAGCTTCCAAAATAAATGCCAAAAATATAACCCAGTCGAAGAAATACAGCATAATTATCTAACATCAACCTGATCTCCAAGAACTGAATTATTTGGGGGGGGGGCAGAGCTAAACATGGAAAGGAAATTTAATTTCAGAAAGAAAAACCAATCATGATTCTAACTGTTCATGAGATCCGTTTCAAGTAAGATTTGCTATTATTGTTAGACTTAATATTATTGTTAGAATTAATATTATTGTTAGACTTAATATTATCGTTAGACTTAATCTTATTGTTAGACTTAATATTATTGTTAGACTTGATATTATTGTTAGACTTGATATTATTGTTAGACTTGATATTATTGTTAGACTTGATATTATTGTTAGACTTAATGTTATTGTTAGACTTGATATTATTGTTAGACTTAATATTATTTTTAGACTTAACATTATTGTTAGACTTAATATTATTGTTAGACTTAATATTCTCGTTAGACTTAATATTCTCGTTAGACTTAATATTATTGTTAGACTTAATATTATTGTTAGACTTAATATTATTGTAAGACTTAATAACCCGTTAACACCGGGCAAATTTTATAGCCTGTTGACTAAGTACGGGTGCTTTATATCAAATTGATGGTTGAATATGGTTAAACTTCTGCTCATTTTTGCATGAAACACTGTGCCTATCGAATGGATACGATAATACTTTGTTCGCTAAATCTTATAATAAAGGCCCACAGAAGTTTTCAGCTAGATATACCTAGTAGTTTCTGAGAAAAAGTAAAAAGGACAAAGAAGCTGACAAACTTAGAGAAATATAATTTAGATAACTTAATTATTAGTATTGTTGTTTTTATTACTATTTTTGTTGTTATTATTATTTTTGTTTTTATTATTATTGTTATTATTGTTATTATTATTGTTATTATTATTGTTGTAGTTATTATTGTTATTATTGTTATTATTATTGTTACTGTTATTATTGATGTCATTATTATTTTATTATTATTATTGTTATTGTTATTATTGTTGTTCTTATTGTTATTATTATTGTTATTATTATTATTGTTATTATTATTGTTATTATTATTATTGTTATTATTATTTTTATTGTTATTATTATTATTGTTATTATTATTATTGTTATTATTATTATTATTATTGTTATTATTATTATTATTGTTATTGTTATTATTATTATTCTTATTGTTATTATTATTATTGTTATTATTTTTATTATTATTGTTATTGTTATTATTATTATTATTATTATTATTATTGTTATTGTTATTATTGTTATTGTTATTATTATTATTGTTGTTGTTGTTATTGTTATTATTATTGTTATTGTTATTATTGTTATTGTTATTATTATTATTATTATAAATATTGTTATTATTATTATTGTTGTTGTTGTTGTTGTTATTGTTATTATTATTGTTATTGTTATTATTGTTATTGTTATTATTATTATTATTATAAATATTGTTATTATTATTATTGTTATTGTTATTATTGTTATTATTATTATTATTATTATTATTATAAATATTGTTATTATTGGTTCACAAGAAGCTTTCACACAGGTGATAAATGATCTCCTTGAAAACCGCCTGTGGGGTTCCCTGGAAGCCGAGTGACAACAAGTCTCCCCATATTTCCAGTACCCTCCACCTCTTTCGGTAGTATTTGCAAATAAATGTGCATTATCGCAACAGCTGCTTGCTATTGATTTCTCCTTGGCAGCTGTCATTGGTCTTCACTGGCATTTGAGTGGTAATAAGCTTCCCCAAGGTCCCAGTTCTCTTTGCACTTATCCAGCGGAGATCTTGTTAGTGCTCTCTCTCCTCGGTCTTTCCTTCCTCCTTGACTCTACTTGTCATGTTTGGTCTCATTTTTTGTGAGAAGGGGCAGTGAATGGAGGTGGGGTTAGAGAACTTAGAGGTATGTGACTTCAATGTTCTTGGTTCCATGTGGAGTTTCATGTTTTGCCTCTGGAGCAGTTTGTCTGGTCCGCGCTTGTTGCTCCTGTGTGTTGGTCTCCACACTCAACGGTTTTCCTTATTGCTGCTGCTGCAAATTGACAAAGTTGGTATTAAGGTATATATGTTACATATGTCCAAAATTTGGAATACCTCTGCCATGTCTAGGGAAGTGCCCCACAAGGCACACTTCCCCTGCCTTGAAAGAGTAGTAAATCGACTTTGAAATCTGGTGAGAGGTGATCTTTTCTCTTCTCCACCACCCTTATGGAAGGAGCTCGACTGAGCTCCAATCTTTGATTCCTTTTTGTAACATATTCACAATAAGAACTCGTTTTTTCTACCATATCGAAAAACCTTTCCTTTCTTCCTTCAGCTTTCTAGAGTCGGACGGAATATTATGGACAGAGATACTTTGCAAAGACTTCCAGTCTGTGGAACAGATTACCGATAATTACAACATTCTGTTTGTTTGTTTGTTTGTTCACATACGTCATATATGACGTCAAAGCATTATATATACATGCAGCATACATCATAGTGATGTCATATTTGATGATGTCATATATGATATTTATCTATTTATTTGCGGACTGTTATCCTCATCCTAATTTAATAATTAATGTAATAAAAAAAGGTGAATAAAAATTTTTAAAAATTAAATAAAAAATAGTTGTTTTTCACGACGTTTCGGCCAACTATTCATCTGGTCTTCGTCAGGTACTCAGCTGCGACATAACAGGCACGCTGTATTCTCAGCAATCACCTGACGAAGGCCCGAGGAATAGTTAGCCGAAACGTCGTGAAACAACAACCATGAAGATAAGGATAACAGTCCCCAAATAAATAAATAAATAAATAAATAAATAAATAAATATACAAATTTCTCATCTCAAAGGATTTCAATAATAAAATAAGTTCATATATGATGTCTTCACATCTCACGTCATCATGTGATGACGTCATATAACATAATAGCAAGAGCGTTGTAAAAAAGGGGGTGGGGTCAAAATGAAAATAAACACTCTCGTGTGCACAATGTTTCTATATTTATAGGAGGTTACACAATTCAAAGTACGACACAATCACGTTGACACATCGGTTTCCGCTGGATCACCGAAGATAAGCAACGTCGAACCTGGTCAGTACCAAATGATCACCCATTTGGGACATGCAGGTGCTGTATGTGCTCTCTGCTTACCCCAGCATTGTTTCCGGTCGTCCTGAACTTGCCCTTGTCACTGGACCCAAACAGTGTCGATTCAGCAGAGGTGTGGTTCGGAATTGCGAAATCCCTGCTACACAATTGCAGGCGCAACTGCCCTTACAGAGGGTATCCTTTGTCTTTCGAGACTGAACGGAAGCATCGACACAATACAAATATTTCATGAAAGATGCAACTAAATACTGCAGGTAAGTTTGATGGTTAACACGATAAGTTAAACAAAGTGCATATATTTTAATTCGGTAGACTACACAATTTATTACGTCATTGGTGTTTTGTAATCAAGTTAAAATGAATGGCTCTCGTCTTGGGGAGACCTCAAGTTTTGACAAGCTTCTGGGCTTGACATTTACTCCTGATCTTAAATGGAATACGTACATCAAATCTGTTGCCAAGGCCGCTGGAAAAATGGTGGTATCCTTCTATCGATCCAGTAGATATCTCACTGCTGATGCAATTCTCTATCTATATAAGAGCCAGGTACGTCCAAGGATGGAATACTGTTGCCACATCTGGGCAGGAGCTGCTAGAAAGGACGTGTCCTGCCTTGATAGAGTTCAAAATAGACTTCGTAGCCTGGTGGGAGATGTCCTTTTCTCTTCGCTGCAATCTCTATCTCACAGAAGAGATGTTGCGAGTTTGTCTCTGTCTTATCGTTATTTTCATGGAAAATGTTCGACTGAGCTTCAATCTATGGTCCCTCCTCGCCAAACTTTCACAAGAAACACACGTCTAGCTGAAAACACTATCAATAATTACCCCCACTCTTTATCTGTGCCTAAACCTAAACGTAGATTCCCTGAACAAAGCTTCTTTTTTAGAACTGCACGCCTGTTGAATTGCTTTCCGTTTTCCTGCTTTTCAGCTGTCTATAATATGGATTTCTTCAAATCCAATGTGAACAAGTTTCTGATGAGCCGTTACACTTAAGTTAACAAATTTACCGAACTTCCATTACTATCGATTTCTATATTGTCCTTTTGACTACTGTACACTCTTTAACCCTTATCCTTGAGTGGCCTCTCGGCCTTTATAAGTGGTGAGTAAAATAAAAATGTAAAATTAAAGAAAAAAGTTTCATAGTTTTCGACACTCGACAATATTATTCATGTAACAGCGCGTCCGCGGGCATGCAAATTCATTTCAAAATGATGCCACTGGTAGGGAAAAATAAAGACTTAAAAAGAGGAGCACGTTAGAGATGGGGAGAACGTTCGCGATCACTTGGGAGGCGTGGATGAGTTTGAGAAGACGATCATATAAGGGAACGAGGAAATAGATGCCGTTGTACAAAAATGAAATGCGGGTTAAAGTTCTTCTTGGTGCCCTGTGTAACTGAGGCTATAGCGTGTTGGTTCCCGGACAGCGTTACACCCATGTGTACACGCGCTTCAGAAAATCCAACTTATTACCCGTTTTTCATCAAGGTAAAGAACTTGACAATTTAATGATCTTTCTCGTCAGCACAAACTCTCTATCGTCCCCAATTGGGGAAACTTACAATGGGAATATTTGCGACCACTTCGAGAATAAAACCAGAAAGTCTGGAAGAATGAAAATGGTGCTATAAAGTGAATATCTTTATGTCAAGTGACATAGTGACGTCAGTAAAATGTCAAAATACAAGACAGGGTTCGATTTATAAAGGGATCAGATTGGCTTCAAAACAATATAAAATGTTTTGAAACTAACCAGGAACCCTTCAAAACAAATTTAAACAGAGCAGATTCTACATTTTGATCCTAGAAATCAGTTTTAAAAATTTATACTCTTTTGTATCCTTAGCAGATGAATTAGAAAAGAGGGTTAATTTTTAATCGTTGACATCAGTAAAACAAGTATAAATCAAATTAATTCGTAAGATTATGCCGTTAAAAAAAACCTTGTGCTTAGTTCTATTTGATTAACAGGTTTAGCTCGAAGTGTTATTGTAAATATATGTAACATATATTTATAGCTGTGTTATTTAATTTTATTTTATTTAAAACATTATTGGATTTCAAACGTGTATCTAAACCCTGTAATAAACCATAGTGGTTGGCTTATTCGTGAGAATTTAAAACTGATTTAAATATAATAATTCTTTTAAAAAGTGATGTCAACTTAAGCAAGTGGTTTAAATATCATGTTCCGAATAGTTTACTAACCTTTTCAACATGAAAACAAGTGAAGCATGCATGCCCCTCCGTGAATGCACAGTGCACAAGGCATAAAAATATGAAAAAGTTCAAAATCCCCCCCCCTTACTATTTATCCCCCCAAAGTCCCCAAGAGACATCAAATCCTGGTGAGAATGAACAAACAATGCAGTTTATGCCTTAAAATATATAAATTTAAGTTTTGTAAAATGCAAAAAAAAAAGAAAAAAAGAAAACGAAATGACTGAGTCCATCATTTGAACTCCCCCCATTTATCCCCAAAAGTCCCCAAGGCCTTAACATATTTACATTTAAGTTCAGCACCATGCAAAACTGCTAAATAGACATACATAGAAAATTTTGGACAAATGTGGTGAAATAGTCCCAAGAATGGAGAGATTTTATTAGCCCTAAAAGAACCCCTCGGGCACACCCAACAGTTATAGCGAAGTATAGACAAACAGAATTATATAGAAATCCGTTAGTTACAACTTTTCAGAAGGTTTTATAAAAATCCAAGACATCTTTTTTTTTTAATAAGCACAAAAGTGTCAATTTTAGCCATTTTACTCGGAAGGCACCTCTAGGGTGGCAGCTGAAGTTTTCCCGGAAAAATCCGTTCTGTTACCTCTTTAACTCATATAATGTTTGATATTTAATGTTTGTGCAAGATTTCAAATAATAAATAATAAACTATTCGGAACATGATAATTAAACCACTTGCTTAAGTTGACATCACTTTTTAAAAGAATTATTATATTTAAATCAGTTTTAAATTCTCACGAATAAGCCAACCACTATGGTTTATTACAGGGTTTAGATACACGTTTGAAATCCAATAATGTTTTAAATAAAATAAAATTAAATAACACAGCTATAAATATATGTTATATATATTTACAATAACACTTCGAGCTAAACCTGTTAATCAAATAGAACTAAGCACAAGGTTTTTTTTAACGGCATAATCTTACGAATTAATTTGATTTATACTTGTTTTACTGATGTCAACGATTAAAAATTAACCCTCTGTTCTAATTCATCTGTTTGATATTTAATGTCTGATATTTAATGTTTGATATTTAATGTTTGTGCAAGATTTAAAAAAATTCCAAGGCGTAGTTATTGAGAAAAGTGCGGACAGATGAACGGACAAAGAGGCAAGAGTGAATTTGTAGGTCCACCTTCCTTTTGTTGGCGGACCAAAATACATTGTTGTTAAAACAAATAAAAGGTTAAACAATGGACGCACATTGGAAGCACCTTTTTTTACAGATGACCGGTTATTAATGTCTTAGTTATGAGTGTCCTAAGTTTAAGTTTCTTAGGTCTTTAGCGACCTTTTCATTTGTGGGCCGGTAATATCTGTTTTGGTGAGGTTTTGACACCCCATCCTGAAATTAAAAGTTCCTACCAACTACGTCTGTTTTGCTAAGGGTACAAATATGACAGGAATCTTAGTCCCATTTATTACAATTAAAATTTAAAATACATGTTATATCGCCGTCAAAAAAAGGTACATGCACATACAATTTAAAACGATTCCAAACCAAGTTTTCAACAATAACATATGTATCTTCGTCAAAATAAAAAGGCATGTGCAAAATTAAATTGTATTTACACGTACTCATTTTATTTTGACGTAGATATATATTTTTGGCTTGAAACTTGATATGGAATCGTTTTAAATTGTGTTTGCATGTACCTTTTTTACGGCGATACAACGTATTGTTAGTTTTATTTGTGATAAATGCGACTAAGTTTCCTCGCATATTTTTTTAGCAAAACAGTTGTGGTTATTCTGAATTTTTTTTTCATACTGAGGTGTCACTGATCTGTCCTAATGCAGGGTCAAAACCTCAACAAAACAGACCGGAACATAAATAAAAGGCACACTAAATACCTAAGATCTAGAACACTAATGATCGGGACCCTAATAGCCATGGCACTAATGAAAAACGCGTACTTGTGGGTTACTGCTGTTGAGCGATCAAGAATCTCATTCAATTAATAAAAGTTCTTTTGTTTCGAGTATATGAGTGGTTGGGGTTTCACGCTTAATCATCGTCCATTTTTTCATGCGGTAATTTCTTGCATCGTCCAGTGGCTGGAATCGGCTGTTTTACTCAAAACGAATAAAATTCATACATGAAGACACAATGAAACTTGTCGGCAGTTTTAAGGTTTTATTGTGGAGAGAGATTCGTTCACAAAGGGGAAAGACCAGATATTTCTTCTTCATAAAATATAAGCTAGAATCAATTTCTGCTTACTTATTTTCATTGCTATATCAGAAATTGGTCGACGAATGGATAGACTCGAGAGGATTTTCTCAAATCCCTACATTGTGTGTGCACATCCTGCTTCTCAGCTTCCCCAACGGGAACTGCATCGGAAACTCCATACCGAGCCTCAAACACGTGAAATTTTTTTACGTAAGGTCAACACTTGCTTCTTGCGTGTTTTGTATAGGGAGCTGACTTCTAGATCCTCACATCAATTACATCAGATGCACTGGGTCCACTTTTCTTTTGTCGCCATGTTGTCCTGACATGTACTTAATGTAACCCTCGACGAAATCTATACTGTTCTTTTTTACTTAGGAGAAACCACTTATCAAGGCTGGAATGCGATTCGAGGATAAGGGTTAATGGATGCAAGATGGTAGTGTCGTAATCGATAATGGTGTAACTTGAATAGAATTTGATTATTTATAAGGACAGCTCAACAAGAACTTGTTTACATTGGTTTTGAAGGCTACGATATGGTATTCAACTAGGAAGCAAGCCAGCGGAACCGTAGTATTCTAGCATTCTAAAAGCGGGCAGTTCTTGGAGAGAAGCTTTGTTCATTTAATCTGCGTTTAGATTTAGGCACAGATAAAGAGTAGGGGAAATCATTTGTAGTGGTTATAGCTAGCCGCGTATTCTTTGTGAAAGTTCGGAAAAGAAGGAATCATAGATTGGAGTTCAATCGAGCACTTGCCATGAAAATAGCGATAGAGCAGAGACAGGTTCTCGACGTCTGTTCTGTGGGAAAGAGGTTGCAGCTAAAAGAAAAGGGCATCACCTATGTTTCGGAGCCAGTTTTGAACTTTATCAAGGCGTAAGGCCCCAGTATCTATATATCTATAAAAGTGAACGTGTCTGTGTGTGTGTCTGTGTGTGTGTCTGTGTACATTTCCCTACGCAATAACTCTGTCAATTTTTAGTCTACAGGCCCGAAATTTGATATACGGGGTACTGAGATTTGGGAAAATCGATATGAACGGTTTTTGGCTAGAAATTTGGCGATTAAGGGGTCAAAGTTCAACGATTTTATTTTTGAAAACTCTACAAAACTCCTCCGACAATTTTGAGTCCACACACTTGAAATTTTAGATATAGGTTCCTTGGACATGGATCTAACCTAATAACTTGAGTTGAGTCCCAAACAATAAATTTTAAGGGGTCATAATAGGGGTCAAAGTTTAAAACAATTGACCGCTTTTTTTTTCTTTTTTATTTTTGCTCAACATACACTTCCAAATACCCGGGCAACGCCGGGCAACGCCGGGCAACGCCGGGCAACGCCGGGAACCCATGCTAGTATAACATAATTTTAAGCCGAAGTGACAAACAGACACTTCCTTAATCTCTAACTGCTAGTCCAAATGAATACGGCCCCAATATCTATTTAGCAGATGATATGCTTTCGAAGCAATACACGCGAGTCAGTTATTGAATTTGACAGCCCTTAAGCTGTTATGCAAAATGAGAGCTCTTCTGTTTGGAGAGCAAAATAATTTGAACTGTGCAAATATAATAGAAAAGCGGATATTATTTCTTCGGATCCAGGAACAGGATGGACTGGTGTGTGTGTGTGTGTGTGTGTCGGGGGGGGGTGATGGATGGTAGGGCAAGCCCTTTCCGACCAAAAGTGGCGATAATTTGGCGGCATTGAAAAACTAGAATTTTCCATTAAGCGACAGGAAAAAAGGAGGAAAATGTCGGGCCGTGAAACTTCCCTGTGGACACAATCGCACGAAATCATTGTTGCTAGTTTTTCTTTTGGGAGTTTACATCACTATCAGTCAGGCTATCATCATTTAATTTAAACGACATGAGCAGAAAACTTCATTTACTGGCCATGTATATCTCGATATAAAGTTTGGTTAACTGCATAATCTGTTATAATAAAATCGTATTTCTGTTTGTTTGTTCACAGTTTTATCAATATTTACAATCGGTACACCGTTTGATAAATTAATGTTCATTTTGAAAACGGACTTCTATACGCGTTTGCTTTCTAGCAAAACACTTATAAATAATATATATATTATTCCTTAATTGGAATTTATTTTTTGAGATGAGCATTATATATTAATTTATTTTTATTTCGGACTATTAGTCTCATCTTTATTAGTTGTTGTTTTTTGATCTTTATATTGGTTTTGGGGCCCGTGGCGCAGTTGATAGAGACGTTGAATCTCTACGGTTCCAGATGAGCATTGTCTGAAGATAGCGGTTTCAATCCCACCCAAAGCGTGCCAAAGGTTAATTGGTCAGAATGTGGTGGGACGACAACAACTACGGATGGCAGTGATGGCTGAGAATGCAGTTAGGAGATTCGAAGTTCCTATCCGTCGCGGTTACCACCTGACGAAGGCCAGAGGAATAGTTGGCCGAAACGTTGTGAATAAACAAACCAATATAAAGATAAAAAAACAACAACTAATAAAGATGAGACTAATAGTCCGAAATAAAAATAAATTAACTCATAAATAATATTTATTCAAAAGAAGTCTGCATTCAATGAGTAACTTCATTTGCATATTCCATTTAAAAAAAAATCTATTTTAATAATTAACTCGATTTTATTAATTGTTTGTTGTAATAGAATCTCTTTAATTGCTCTGTTTCGAAATTTGAGTTATTTCATTTATTTTTAATTTCATTTATATTTAATTTTATTTCATTTTCAAATATTAAAAGCTGACACCACTTGCGTTTAAAACCGGAAAGTAAGCTTATTAACTTAAGCTATGAGAGTTATTTCCCCATTACGCTATGAAAGTTACTTCACGTTTGATTTTCATAAACCAAGATGGATTTGTTTTCTACTCCCCTAAATCTAACATGTGGTCGCTTTTCATAACAAGTTAGGATATTCGGTTTATCTTAATTAGTACGTGAGTAAGCCTCCGCCCGGCAATATGTTTGGACAGGGCAAGACCGAGTATATACAGCTAATCTTTACAATTAGAGGGACCCAGCTTTGGATATATACAACTAATCTTTACAATTAGAGGGGCCCAGCTTTGGATATATACAGCTAATCCTTACAATTAGAGGGATCCAGCTTTGGGTATATACAGCTAATCTTTACAATTAGAGGGACCCAGCTTTGGGTATATACAGCTTATCTTTACAATTAGAGGGATCCAGCTTTGGATATATACAGCTAATCTTTGCAATTAGAGGGATCCAGCTTTGGGTATATACAGCTAATCTTTACAATTAGAGGGATCTAGCTTTGGGTATATACAGCTAATCCTTACAATTAGAGGGATCCAGCTTTGGGTATATACAGCTAATCTTTACAATTAGAAAGACCCAGCTTTGGATATATACAGCTAATCTTTACAATTAGAGGGACCCAGCTTTGGGTATATACAGCTAATCTTTACAATTAGAAAGATCCAGCTTTGGGTATATACAGCTAATCTTTACAATTAGAGGGATCCAGCTTTGGGTATATACAGCTAATCTTTTCAATTAGAGGGATCCAGCTTTGGGTATATACAGCTGATCTTTACAATTAGAGGGACCCAGGCTTGGGTATATACAGCTTATCTTACAAGTATATACAGCTAATCTATATACATATAATATATATACAGTATACATAAGCATAGAAATTTCGTATATATATCATATAATATATATAATATATAATATATATAATATATAATATATATAATATATATAATAATAGAAAGCATACAAGTATATACAGCTTATCTATATGCATATTACATAATCTATATACAGCTAATCTTTACAATTAGATAAATCCAGCTTTACAATTAGATAAAAGTGTGTGTGTGTTCGTTCCTTATATACCCCAAAACGGCTGAACAGATCTTTTTAGTTTTACAGAGCTTTAGTTGATAAGTCTGGGAGTCAGGTAAGTTAAGCTTTATCTCAGAATACCCTGATAATTACCGATAATTGATACCGTTATTTTAATTCATCTATCATCGGTAGAGCCATTTTTTCCATGCCATCGCTTAGCAACAATGCTAGAACAATGGGCGTGAAAATTCTACTGTGGGTAAATTGATAGCGTGTTTTCTTTCGTTCTTATGTTTTTTGCATGACCTGGTCTGCAGGTTCAAACTACGCGTGTAAACTTCTTAATTTTTTTTCATTAACTGCAAAGAATTTTATAAGACTTGAAAAGTTGTGTGTTTTTCTTTCATGGCGTGGTTTGTTGGTTCAAGCCCCGCACGTAAATCTAAAAAAAAATTTTTCGTTAACTAAAAAGAAGTTTATATAAAATAATTTTATAAAAGAAACAGATTCTCTAGAGTGCAATGTGGAATAACATATATTTTGGACTAAGTTATTGCATGGAGGTATGTGAAGCCCCCCCCCCCAACGGGCGATTTCACGGATTTTGATGACATAAAAATATAGGAGTGTGAAATATTCATTATTCATCATTCATTCCCAGGCAATACCGGGTCTTCCTGCTAGTTTTATACATTTCTATGTAGAGGATTTACTCCTATAATACTTAAAGAATAATTATGGATCTTGAAAAACAGTTACTAGGCGTAAAAGTGAAGGATAATGGCTATATTTATTTTAAATTAATTTTATGCAGGGGAATATACAAGGAGTGAAATTCCTTCAAGAAATTAAGATACTTCGGAATTTTAATACTTTTTACAATATTTATTAAACATGAATTAATAAAAAAAAAAACACCAACTTACACTTTGGAGCAATTAACATATGTAAATTTGAGTTTTACACCATGCAAAAAAAAAAAAATGACCAAGTTCATCATTTGCCACCCCTCCATTTAGCCCCAAATGTCGCCAAGGCCTTAACATATTTAAATTTGAGTTAAGCATCATGCAAAACCGCTAAATAAGCAAACACAAAAAATGTTGTATTTTAATAAGAGTTGTTGACCGTAGCCCGCAAAGGCAAACACATTCAATCAATCAGAGAGGTGGAGAGTCAATCTTCGCGACAATGTGTTAGTTATTGAACCAATGTAGCAACTATTATTGGAGATACACTCTCCTATTGGTCAGCTAAATTTGTAAACTACATTGGTCCTTTCCAACAGGTCGTTTGTTTGCGAAATGTTGTTTTTCATTACAAGGCTTGTTGTCTGTATTTTTTATAATATATAATAAATTTCTCCACCTCTCTGACTCTAACTCCATATCACAACATTTGAAGGGACATGGCTGCCACCAGTCGGAATTTCGAAGAATTATGGTAGAAAATACAAGAATATTGCTCAGTGAGAAAAATGTAAATAGGCTAAGAATACTCGAATCATTGTACATTAAAACAAAGAAGCCTCAAATAAATAATATTAATTATGAGTGAAGCCGGAACGTTTTGAGATGTTTGGGATAAATCTTTGAATATGTATATATGTGTTTGTACATATAAATGTGTTTAATATACGTAAACACACAAAAAAAGTTAATCCACTTAACTTGTGACAAGCTACCACGTGACTAGAAAAATGTATATATACGTAATTTAAAAAACAATTTCTACATTTATTTCTACAATATGCCTGAGGATGATAGAAGTACTTGTGTCGAAAGCGCTCGCGATTATGGATCCAACTGATACAATTCCGAGAAGAACACAAAAAGGACTATTCGGAGATTGGAGAAGATGAAAAGGAAAATGATAAAACAGAATAATTTCGTGCTATTCAATAATATTTGTCTCAATGAGAAGATGCTGCCAAAATATACGCAATACACACACACACACACACACACACACACACACACATATATATATATATATATATATATATATGCAATATATATATATATACATACAATATATATATATATACAATATATATATATACAATAGATATACACAATATATATATATATACACAATATATATAATATATATATATATGCAATATATATATATACAATATATATATGTATATACAAATATATATATATATATACAATATATATATATGTATATACAAATATATATATACAATATATATATAATATATACAAATATATATATATATACAATATATATATAATATATACAAATATATATATACAATATATATATAATATATATACAATATATATATATATACAATATATACACATATACAATATATATATACAATATATATATATACATTATATATATACATTATATATATACAATATATATATACATTATATATATACAATATATATATATATATTATATATATACAATATATACACTTGTGCCCGATATTATTCATACCTCCCCTTGAAAATTGAGTTTATTAGGTGTAACTTTGTAAGAATTTATTGTTTACGTCCATATTGATACATATTCTTAATAAACCTCTTCTGATCATTTTCGTCATTTTAAAATATCGGGATACTTGTAATAAAAGAAATATACAGCTATTTATAAAATCTGCAATGTTCAAAAATAATCATACCCCCTTATTTTTTCAGTATTAATCGAGTTTCTGGCTGTTTGTTTCCTGTTTGATTCTTATTTTGAATGCTTTTATACACCCTTTGATTAATTTCATTTCGTTTTTTTGCATTTTTCAGAAATTAAAATGATATCAACTGAAAACCAATAAAAGAATAAAAATTATTAGAATGGGGAAGAAAAAATAACTTAGTAATGATCTTAGTACTAAAATTGTGAATTCATATAAGGATGGTTAAGGTTACAAGTCAATTTCCAAGAAATTTGAGGTCCCTACAGCAACAGTACAGAGCATCATCAAAAAATTCCAGAGCCACCACACAACAAACAACTTGATTGGTAGAGGAAGGAAAAGGAAACTGTCTGCTAGAGCCACCAGGAATATTGTAAGAAGTGTTAATGCAAATACAACCACCACTACTAAGGACATTTTAGAAAATCTGGAGTCTTCTGGCATAAAAATATCAAGGCAAACATTTCAAAGGACTCTGCATGAAAATGGTCTGAAAGGAAGAAGACCAAGAAGGACTCCATTGCACACCGGAAAACACCTTGCAGCACGTCTAAAGTTTGCTAGGACCCATGTGAATTCTCCAGAATCCGTTTTCTCAAGTATTTTGTGGACTGACGAAACAAAAATTGAATTGTTTGGCCATATGGATGCTTCTTACGTTTGGAGGAAGAAAGGAGAAGCTTACAACCCAAAGAACACCATACCCACGTTGAAACATGGTGGTGGTAGCCTAATGTTTTGGGGCTCCTTTTCGGCTAGTGGTCCAGGTAGTTTGGTCAAGATAGATGGAACCATGAAGAAGGAGCAATATTTGGAGATACTCCAGAAAAACATTAGACAGGATGCGGAGAAGCTCCATTTAGGACCAAACTGGGTCCTTCAACAGGATAATGATCCAAAACATACTGCCAAAATAGTCAAGAAATGGTTTGAGGATAATCAAATTAATGTTTTGGAATGGCCTAGCCAGAGTCCCGACCTGAACCCTATCGAAACCCTCTGGCACATATTGAAAACTGAGGTTAAAAAGCGGAAACCTAGAAATTTGAGGGATTTGGAGAACTACTGCATTGAAGAATGGTCAAAAATCAGTGTTGATGCTTGTAAAAACCTTGTTGATAAATATCCAAAACGGTTACAAGCAATTATTAAGAATAAAGGGCATGCTATTGACTATTAGTAAGAGAGGTATGAATAATTTTGAACAAGTGTCATTATTGTTTTTCTCTGTATAATGTTTCAAACTTGCATAATTTATTTATTTGTTGAGTTTAAATTAAATGCTTATGCTTGATTTATTGTTTGAAATCCCGTTAATATTGTCTACCTTCTGGGTTGAGCAATATTCTTATAGAAATCTCAAAGATCCGAGGGGTATGAATAATATCGGGCACAAGTGTATATACATTATATATATACATTATATATATACAATATATATATATATACATTATATATATACATATACATTATATATATACAATATATATATACAATATATATATACATTATATATATACAATATATATATACAATATATATACAATATATATATACATATATATATACAATATATATATACAATATATATACATATATATACAATATATATATACAATATATATATACATATATATACAATATATATATATACAATATATATAATATATGTATATACATACAATATACATATAATATATATATACAATATATATATATATACAATATATATATATATACAATATATATATATACAATATATATAATATATTTATATACAGACAATATATATAATATATATATACACATACAATATATATAATATATATATATACATACAATATATATATAATATATATATATACAATATATATATATACAATATATATACATATACAATATATATATATATACAATATATATACATTATATATATATACAATATATATACACATATACAATATATATACATTATATATATACAATATATATATACATTATATATATATACAATATATATATACAATATATATATATACACTATATATACATATATATACAATATATATACATATACACTATATATACATATATATACAATATATATACATATATATATACAGAATATATATATATACAATATATATACATATATATATACAATATATATACATATATATATATATATACAGAATATATATATATATACAATATATATACATATATATATATATATATATACAGAATATATATATATATACAATATATATACATATATATACAGAATATATATATATATACAATATATATATATACATATATATATATACAATATATATATATATATATACAATATATATATATACAATATATATATATACAATATATATATACAATATATATATATATATATACATACATACATACATACATACATACATATATATATATATATATATATATATATATATATATATATATATATTGGAGCACGTCTGATTGAACACGACTGAGTTCTTCATTTTTTTCCGAATTTGTTTGGCAACTTTTCAATTCGCCGAGCTGTCTTTTTTTTTTTATTTCAGCTGACGTGTTGTATATTATGACGCCCAGTAGTTGTTCGGTCATATTCTTCTCGAGCCCTTTCAATTAGTACATCCGTAATCTATAATATACAACATGCCAGCCGAAATAAAAGATAATGATCGGCGAATTGAAAAGTTATCCAACAAACTATCGTGTTCAATCAGACGTGCTTCAATAATGACTTGCTGCCGAAATATACCAATATATATACTTTTACAATTCATACGTGTCTATTTATAGACAGGTATATGTGTATATAGCTATATGTATAATGCTATGAAATATACTTATGGGAAGTAAGCTATTTTTGTACTTCTAACACGCTCTGTTCATTCATTGCACATTGTCGAAGTATTAGATGTCAGATATTAGGTAGACGTGAAAGTTATTGCGGATTTTTTTAATTTTGATTTCAAATAATTTATTTTCAAATATGTTTTCCTTATAACTTTACTTTATATATCATTTAAAGTAGCGTTTTTTGCTTTATCTAATCGTTTAAATTACAATCGTGGTCTTCTTTTCAATGATATAAAAAACTCCTTCAGCGACGTCACCTTCACCAGAACGCAAGATTTTTACGCTACTGGGATAATTACACTTTTTTTTGCGTTTGTGTGTTGATTTTGGTGGTCCTTATTTCGCTGAATAAATTATTGCTTGAGCCAAGATATGTTCATCTGAATGTTAAAAACTGCAAGAACTTTCTTGTCAACCTTATTATATATATATATATATATATATATATATATAAAATTTTAGTCATTCAATGAATTTAAAAATTTATGAAGTTTTCATACCAGTTGATAGTTAGATAATTTGATTCTGAAGTATATATATATATTTCTTTCTCCTTACGAAAATTAAAATCAAGGTAGCATGCTACTAAACTATGGTTCGCGATCAACTGTACAAGATCCCTATCGTTGTTTTCATAATTACACTCCCCGAAAATAATAAACATGGACATCGAAATATTTTACACTATTAACGCCCCCTGTTTATATTAAAACGGGAAAAGAAAACCCTAATGCCACGTCCCAAAATTGATAGAGCACCCGATAATGATTAATAAATAATTGCTTGGAAACTGATGAATTATATCACGATGGCTAAAAAAATACAGTTAATTTTTTAAAGATTTGTATAATTTGTTTTTGGTTTAGAGATACACAAACATGCTATACATAAGCATATTTGTATGAATGACTATAACTGCAATAATATTTCGTTTTATTTCACTGTAACTATATTATGGAAAATTGTTTTTTTTTATATATCAATTAAAAAATATGGCATTGTACAGTTTAATCAAGTCATTAAAGATGAATATATATATATATATATATATATATATATATATATATACATGTTGTCCACATGTTTGTAAATTATTCCATGGATTTCTGCCTTTGGATTATTATGGACCATCTTCTTCCAATTACGGGATGTCTTTGGATTTTACTCGTATGAATGGAAATTCTTTTAATTTTCTTGAAGTTTTACATTTGGATTTTTCCGTCACTGGATTTTTTATCTTCCACCAGACTATCCATTCATGTGTAATCACCTTTTTCTTTACCATATTCCCTCTGCTTAACTTATTTTGTTTTCAAGTAAGATCTTTGACTTACTTGTTGTTTCATCAAATACTTCTGCATGCAAAATCCGATCCCGCATTTTGTCTAATTCCTACCCTCTGATGAGAAGGAGAGTATTTCTTCGAAACTCCGCGGATTAAGGACTATCCATTTATCTAGTGTTTCCTTTTCAGATTAAATATGTTTTTAACTCATTTCAAAGTGTTTTTTTTAACATATTTTATTAGCTGTTTGCTCATATATATATATATATATCAATGAATTTAAAAATTTATGAAGTTTTCATACCAGTTGATAGTTAGATAATTTGATTCTGAAGTATGTGTGTGTATATATATATATATATTATATATATATATATATATATATATATATATATATATATATGTGTATATCGTTTCAATCATATTTGATCTCATTAGGCAAGAAAACTAAAAATACAAAAATTAAAAAAAGGTTCAAGACAAGAACTTTAACTTTACCTCACACCAGTCATGGCATATTTTCTCTCCTCAAAATTTGAAAATGGTCTTAAACCTTTTAATTTTTGTATTTTAATTTTTCTTGCCCGATGACATCAAATATGATTGAAACGGTTTGCACATCGTAAGCAAAATTTATAATTACCATGGATTTTCAATGAATGGCTCATCTCATCAGAGGAAATGTTATTAGCAAAATAGAATTTACACTATCATTTCAATTTTAATTTTCAATTTATGTGCTAATAAGCAAAATTTATAATTACCCATATTTATTTTGCTAATATCACTTCCTCCGATGAGATGAGCCATTTATTGAAAATCCATGGATTAAGGAAAAAAACTTTAATAATCTCCCTTTTCAAACAATAAATAATTCTATGTAATTCAACTCCAAATTTCAATTTGCTCTGTCTCGCATATTGAGCTTTCTTTATCTGCTTGGGATTGTCTTATAAATATTGATACGGATATTTCTTTGGACTTGAGGTTTACAGTATTATACAACCTGTAATCCTACGACATTTCAGTATTTCATATATATATATATATATATATATATATATATATATATATATATATATTAGATTAACTGGAAAGTTCTTGTGCAATTTTTAATTTTGATTTCAAATGATATATTTTCAAATAAGTTTTCGTTATGATAACTTTACTTTATATATGATTTTAAAGAGCATTTCTCGCTCTATCTAATCGTTTAAATTACAATCGTTTTAAAACAATTATGCCTTCTTTTTGAACGATGAATACAAGATGAAACATGTGAAGCATACATCGTTCCCCATGAGTGAAAAATGCATAAATAAATGACTAAGTTCAGCTCCTCCCCCCTATTTATCCCAAAAGTCCCCGGGGTTCCTCAAATCCTGGTGAAAATGAACAAACCGTGCAGTTTTAGGCCTTTCCATATGAAACTTTGCGTTCTGCACTATGCAAAAAAAAAAAAGAAATGAATAAGTCTATCCCCCCTCCCCCCCTCCATTTAGCCCCAAAATGTCCCCAAGGCCTTAACATATTTAAATTTGAGTTCGGCACCATGCACAACTGCTAAATAGACATACTTAGAAAATTTTGGACAAATATGGTAAAATAGTAAATAAAAAATAGTGTTTTCATTAGCCCTAAAAGAGCGTCTGGGACACACCCAAAAGTTTTCGCGAAGTATAGGCAAACAAAATTATATAGCAATCAGTTAAGTACTACTTTTCAGAAAGTTTTATAAAGATCCAAGGCATAATTTTTTTTTTAAACACAAAAGCGTCGATTTTAGCCATTTTAACCCGAAAGGCACCCCTAACGGGACAACCAGAGTTTTCCCAAAAATCCGTTCCGTTACTTTTTTTTTTTACTCATATCATGTATGATGTTTGTGCAAAATTAAAAAAAAAATCCCAGGCGTCGTTATTAAGATAAGTGCGGACAGACAAACGAACAAAGATGAATTTACACCCCCCTTTTGTCGTGCGACCAAAAGAAAAAAAAACAGACAAACTAAATTTGCATAATTTTCTTATTTTAATTCAACCTAGGCTGAAAAACCGTTGAAACAGCTCGCGATATCAACGAAGCGTTTGACCCAGTAACCACTACTGTGCGCGCAGCAAAATGGTGATTTAAGAAATTTCCTGGCGATGACGAGAGTCTTGAAGATGAGGAGCGAAGAGATCGACTATCGGATCTTGACAGAGATGAATTAAGAACATTAGTCGAAGCCAATACGCGCACAAATATTCGAGAACTTGCTTCTAAATTAGACTAATGTATACGACAGTTTTTAACCACTCAGGTAAGATTAGAAAGACACACACAAAAAAAATCTTGATAAATTGGTGCCTCACGAATTGAACGACAACCAAAATGAACACCGTTATGAAGTGTCATCTTTCCTTCTTTTACGCAACAAAAAGGACCCGTTTCTTGACCGGGCTGTCACTTGCGATAAAAACTGGGTTCTTTATGACAACCGACGACGCTCAGAGAAATAGTTAGACGCCGATGAAGCTCCACAACACTTTTCAAAGCCAGAATTGCACTAAAAGAAGGTCACGCTGACTCTTTAGTGGTCTGCGACCGATCTCACCCATTAGTTTTTTGGTTTGTTTTTAATGCAGGTGAAACCTTTACGTCGGTGAAGCACTGTCAACAACTGGATGAAATGCATCAAAAACTTAGTCAACAGAAAGGGCACAATTCTCCTCCACAACAATGCCCCACCGCACGTTGCTAAACCGACTCTACAGAAGTTAAACTAAATGAGATACGAAACTGCCTCACCCGCCATACTTTCCGGACCTCTCACCTACCGACTACCACTTTTTGAAGCATTTATGCGTGAGAAATGCTTCAAAAACCTAAGCGACACCAAAAACGTCTTCAGTGACTTCATCGCTATCAGAACGCAAGATTTTTATGTTACTAGCAAAAATACACTTGTTTTGCGTTGATTCTCATTGTGCTTATTTTGACCTATAATTTTTTGTTTTGAACCGAAATATGTTCATCTGAATTTCAAAGTTAAAACACGCAAGATCTTTCTTGTCAATCGGATATGGCCATACGTAATATATGATTTTGTAATATAAGGGTATATACTTTGAATCATATTATATATATATATGTGTGTGTGTGTGTGTGTGTGATGTGTGTGATGTGTGTGATGTGTGTGAGTGCGTGTGTGTATAGCTGGCAAAATAAAGTAAAGAATGATTTTTCTCGCGAATCCATGTTCCTGCTAGGGGATTTGACCAAACATTGAATAATCAGCTTGCAGGGCGCATTGATTACATCTGTCCTATGAGGAACTTCTTCAGCCCTTTTGGCGATCACAATCGACCAGGAAATAGAACCATGGAAGCAAGAAAGAAACTCTCTCTCTCTCTCTCTCTCTCTCTCTCTCTCTCGTTTTTGTCCACGATGTTCCGGCATTGACGATTCTCGCCTGAAGATAACTGCAAGGCTATCTTCGATAGCCCAAAGAACTTTCACCTCTTCTTTGTTCTCACTCGGATGCTGTCCAACTTTCTGTCACCGAAATAAACTTGTTCATTGCAATGTTAAGCTTTTGTTTTCTCTTTTGTGCTTCATCTTCTTTTACTATTAATACTATAGAAATCTCTAAAATAGTGATGTTATATAGTTGGCCGAGCAGAGAGTAAATTATCTGTTATTTTTTTTTCTATCAGATTATCTAATTATCCGTGTATCTACCTATATATCTGTTTATCTATCTATCTATATATCGATCGATCTATATATCGATCCATCTAACTGGCGAAGTAAACAAGAGAGGTGAAGCTATGTTTTCATAAGGTTGTCGAAACGGTTCAGGCCTTGTCAAACTGTGAACTGGTTAAGTTTGCACTGGAAGGTCTAAACAGCTGACCGGTAGGACGTGTCGTCGGTCACGTGTTCCGGTTTGCTGGAGCAAAGTGTTGAATTGGATTGAAACGTTGAAAGCAGAAGATGATCTGAAAAGGGGTCTCCTCATGAGGGGGAAAGGGAGACGTCTTAGACGTGAGACGAAGAAGAACTAACCCTCAAGCCAAGATCGTCGATCACTCCTCTGCTATGAAGACTACCTGAAAGAAATAAAAAACTATATAAAATATACAGAGTCTTGGTCTGTTTTGAACCGTCTTTGTTTAAACAAAATCCAGTTCCCCAATAATGGCTGAAGATCTTCCAGAGAAACAATAGCAGACAGGTATGTCGTCAAATGTATTTGTTATATGTAATTATGTTGACACGCAAACATCACACACCTAGACGAGACTTCTATTTACATGTCCACTACTATGTAACAGACATTCAGTTAGGCCACGTATGCACTCTGTATACATACATTTATTCGAATGACATTTTATGTACACCCGTCCATGTCATATAGATATCTCCACAATGTAACAGTGAGAACCTGCAGTGGTTTGAATAAAGGGTTCAGTTCTAAATTATCTATAGATTCCCAGTTTGATATAAAAATTATCAAGCGTCACAAGATGTACAGATGATTGTCAAGAGTTCTCGCCTATACAATAAAAAAAAACTTTTAAAAATGTGTATGATGTACGTAGCGGTGACGGAAAGCAATATTGCATTCTAAAAGTCAAGTAAATTGGTCAAGTAGCTTTATTTGTAAAAAAAAAAAAAATCAAATTTTATGGCTTGACGAAGAGCGATGGTCTCACGGCGATATCTTGAAAACTTTCAGAAAGACATTCTTAACATGGAGGATGGGAGATAGGGATAGTGAAAAAATACTTAAATTCATTTTAAAATGATTTCCTTTATAAGAATAAAACGAATTGATCAATTTTTGGTGTGCGATTATTTCTTACCGTTATGAATACGTACAACATACATATTTTTATATATATTTTATCACGAATGCGAGGATAAGCGGAGATGTATCTAAAGTAGGTCAAGGGTTACATCAGAGTAAACCTCGGGAGAATAATAACGAAGAGACGAAAACGATAATCTGAATAATACGAAATTAGACACAAAAAAAGTTGGGTTATTGTGTAGAAAAGTCATAATTTAAATACACGTATTTCACATGAAAACATTACAAAGTACTTACGTGTTGAAATTAGTATGACTTCCAAAAATTACGAAACATGATCCATTAGAAGATCTGCTAGATGTATTTTAACAACAAAAAATTCCATAATTACGTTCTGATATTCTGTGTTTAAAAAAGGTAGACCCTTAATTTAAGTCATTTTGAATTAAGAGAGATAAGCCAGTTTGTTATACTGAATTGGTCGCACAACCTTTCCACATTAAAACATAAGATGAAACTCGATAATTTGAGAAGTTATAGTATACTTGTACTTACTTTCCTACTTGATGATTTTTCGTAATTTTTGGAATTCATACTAATTTCGACAAAACTTTGTCTCTTTTTAAAAATAAGGTTGAATTCTAAATAAGAACTGGATTGCCATCATAATTTGAGACTGGTAGACTGTTCATCTCGTCCGTGTCAACTGTAAAGTGAGGACAATTAAATCTGCTGCGAATGTCATATCCGTTTAAGGGGCGGCCATTGCTGACTGAGGTTGACACTTTCCCAAATCCAATCATTTCGTTCAAGTAACATTTACCGCCAAGGAGTTTTCTAATTTGTTGATTGTGTGCACTTTTATTTGCCGTCCGCCGGAGTTATCTTCCCTTGGGCACAAAAGTGCACGGAATCCATTTTATCAATTTTCCTCGTCCGCACCAGTCATTATTTCTTAAGAATAATTTCGAATAATAGACGAGCAAAGAAATTCGGCACATTTTACCTTTCTTTTGCGTTTCCTCCAAGCAGGGTTGCTCCATTGTTTCCTTGTTAGCGTTCATTGCATTTTCGTTCGTTCGTCGTTTTCTCATTTCTTTGTTATGACAATTAATGACAGAATACGAAAAGAAAAATATTACCAAACAAAAACATTTAGCAATAAAATCCAACTAATGTTAATGTTTCTCTCTCTTTCTTTCTCTCTCTCTCTCTCCATATATATATATATATATATATATATTTACAGACTATAGATACTCACTGTAAGGGTGCCTGCGAGTAAAAATTTTGTGGCAAGAGTTGCGCAATCTCTAACCACACCTCTTCTGATTCGACATTGTTAAATACCTGTGGCACGTGGAGGTTCAGGACGACTGGAAACAAAGTACGAGATAAGCGGAAAGTACATACAGTGCCTAGAAGTCCTAAATGGTAACTCATCTGGTACTAGCCAGGCTCAACGTTGCTAAACTTCGGTGATCTGACGAGAACCTGTGTGTCAACGTGATTATGCAATATGTATATATATATATATATATATATATATATATCCATACATGTACATATATATATATATATATGTATATATATCCATACATGTACATATATATATATCCATACATGTACATATATATATATATATCCATAACTGTACATATATATATATATCCATAACTGTACAAATATATATATATCCATACATGTACATATATATATATATATATGTATATATATCCATACATGTACATATATATATATCCATACATGTACATATATATATATATATCCATAACTGTACATATATATATATATCCATAACTGTACAAATATATATATATCCATACATGTACAGATATATATATACCCATACATGTACATATATATATATATATATCCATACATGTACATATATATATATCCATACATGTACATATATATATGTACATATATACATATATCCATACATGTACATATATATATATATATATATCCATACATGTACATATATATATCCATACATGTACATATATATATATATATATATATATATATATATATATATCCATACATGTACATATATATATATCCATACATGTACATATATATATATATCCACACATGTACATATATATATATATCCATACATGTACATATATATATCCATACATGTACATATATATATCCATACATGTACATATATATATATCCATGCATGTACATATATATATATCCATGCATGTATATATATATATATATGTATATATATATATATATCCATACATGTACATATAAATATATCCATACATGTACATATATATATCCATACATGTACATATATATATCCATACATGTACATATATATATCCATACATGTACATATATATATCCATACATGTACATATATATATATATATCCATACATGTACATATATATATATCCATACATGTACATATATATATATATATCCATACATGTACATATATATATATATATATATATATATATATATATCCATACATGTACATATATATATCCATACATGTACATATATATATATATCCATACATGTGTATATATATAAATATATCCATACATGTACATATATATATATATCCATATATATACATATATATATCTCCATATATATACATATATATATCTCCATATATATACATATATATATCTCCATATATATACATATATATATATCTCCATATATATACATATATATATCCATATATACATATATATATATATCCATATATACATATATATATATCCATATATACATATATATATCCATATATACATATATCCATATATACATATATATATATCCATATATACATATATCCATATATACATATATATATATATATCCATATATACATATATCCATATATACATATATCCATATATACATATATCCATATATACATATATATATATATATATATATATATATATATATATATATATATCAGGTGATTACCGATGGCGGACTCATGAGCTTGGGAGTGCCCGGATGTTCTCGAAACCTGGTGTAATCGAATATCCCGAGGGATGTATTGGGATATTATCATTTCCAATCTTTGGGATGTCTTGCCAACGTAGTCAGCTCCACACTGACAAACAAATTTATAAACAACAGAATTTTTTTGAATGGTTGGCAAAACATCTTTACGAAAAGAAGAGAAAAAGGTTCGATAATATGAAGGCCAACAGGACCTAACCATGGTAATTTTAAATAAATAGGACAACGTGATGGACCAATACGTTTAACACTATTAAATGTAGCAATTTTACGTTCAATAGTAGTTTTTATTATATTTATGGGATATCCATTGCTAAGAAAAATATTAGCATACATGTACATATATATATATCCATACATGTACATGTACATATATATATATATATATATATATATATATATATATATCCATACATGTACATATATATATATCCATATATATATATATATATATATATATATATATATATATCCATACATGTACATATATATATATCGATACATGTACATATATATATATATATCCATACATGTACATATATTTTTAAATAAATAATAACAATTATTTTATATTTACAAACACTAGTGATTCATTCTTATGTAATCATAAGTGTAAGATGACAATTCCTGCCGGTCGGGAGATACGAACCCACCCGTCCCGGGAAGGGTAAAATTATTTCCCAAAATACAACCATTTTACACCACTTTCTTTCTCCTTGCGAAAATTAAAATCAAGGTCGCATGCTACTAAACTATGGTTCGCGATCAACTGTAGAAGATCCCTATCATTGTTTTCATAATTACACTCCCCGAAAATAATAAACATGGACATCGAAATATTTTACACTATTAACGCCCCCTGTTTATATTTAAAACGGGAAAAGAAAACCCTAATTTCCCGCCCCAAAATTGATAGAGCACCCGATAATGATTAATAAATAATTGCTTGGAAACTGATGAATTATATCACGATGGCTAAAAAAATACAGTTAATTTTTTAAAGATTTGTTTTTGGTTTAGAGATACAAAGACATGCTATACATAAGCGTATTTGTATGAATGACTATAACTGCAATAATATTTCGTTTTATTTCACTGTAACTATATTATGGAAAATTGTTTTTTTATATATCAATTAAAAAATATGGCATTGTACAGTTTAATCAAGTCATTAAAGATGAATATATATATGTATACATAGTCATCCACATACAGTACTGTTTCGCTGTTTCACAGCTCATCAGTGCGGCTAGACAGGCAACTACCTCAAGCCAGGATTGAAACCCGACCGTTTGCACGACAGTCAAGGCTCCTAACCATTACGCTATTGGCGGCTGCTTTAACGAGTAGTGAGTTTAACGATGTTTTGATATCGTCTGAAATACCTCCGCTCGATTTGTTTACACAAAGAGCGTCGCTTATATGCTAATGGTAATTCGTGTTTCACTTCTCAATATGCTCAACTCAAGGTGAGGAGCACTATAGTCATCCACATACAGTACTGTTTCGCTGTTTCACAGCTCATCAGTGCGGCTAGACAGGCAACTACCTCAAGCCAGGATTGAAACCCGACCGTTTGTACGACAGTCAAGGCTCCTAACCATTACGCTATTGGCGGCTGCTTGAACGAGTAGTGAGTTTAACGATGTTTTGATATATATATACATATATATATATATATATATATATATACATATATATATATATATATATATATATATATATATATATATACACATATGTTGTCCACATGTTTGTGAATTATTCCATGGATTTCTGCCTTTGGATTATTATGAACCATCTTCTTCCAATTACGGGATGTATTTGGATTTTACTTGTACAAATGGAAATTCTTTTAATTTTCTTGAAGTTTTACATTTGGATTTTACCGTCACTGAATTTTTTATCTACCAGCAGACTATCCATTCATGTGTAATCACCTTTTTCTTTACCATATTCCCTCTGCTTAACTTATTTTGTTTTCAAGTAAGATCTTTGACTTACTTGTTGTTTCATCAAATACTTCTGCAAATTGTGTGTTTTTTTATATATTAATTAAAAAATATTGTACCGTTTAATCAAGTCATTAAAGATAAAATACAAAAAATCGTTATATCGTACGTATTCGTTTTGAACTGAAGATCGTCGAAAAAAATATTCACTGAATTTGATCGAGTTGTTTTTCTTTGTCACGTTTTTAATTACTGCACGTTGAAGGTAGACATCTTTGAATTTTTTAAATTTTTGTTTGGATTTCTCCCCATCTTTAATACTAGCTCTTCTTCCTAAAAATCGACCCTTTTGCTCGGTATCATAACAAATTGCTTTTTCGCTGTAAAAAAAAATCTACTTGATGAAATTAAGTGAAATTGTTTTTCGGAGAACTTTATTCCATAACGGATACGTTCAATTTACACTTTTTTTGATATTTTCATTTTTTTAATGTCTTGATTAAACTGTATAAGTACCAAAAATGTTAATTACAGCAGCGAGCATGCAATACTGCGTTCATTGTTGTTAAATCGAGCAGTTAGTTTTTCTTTTAGTTGTATTGATTTTTGTAAACTTTAGTGTCAAGATATGTAATTATACAACAATGCGTGTGATTTTTCTTAATATTTACTGCAGCACTCGATATCCGTACATTTCAGCGCTTAATTGATTATCTTCAAAGCGAGAAGTTAATTTTTTCACAAAGAAATCACCACTGATCAAGGCCCAGGGGCCACTTGAGGATAAGGGTTAAAGAGTGTAGATTAGTCAAAGGGACAATATCATTGTAATCGTTAGAAATGTAAATTTGGTCAATTGGATTACTTAAGGGGAACGGTTCATCAAGAACTTGTTTACATTGGACTTGAAGATAACCGTATTATAGTCAGTCGAAAAGCAGGCAAACGGAAGAGAGTTCCACATGCGCGCGGTTCTAAGAAAGAAACTTTGTTCATGGAATCCACGTTTAGGTTTAGGTACAGATAAATAGTGGGGGGAACTATTAATAGTGTTTTCAGATAGATGAGTGTTTCTCGTGAATGTTTAGCGAGGGGGGCAGATATTGGAGCTCAGTCGAGCACTTGCCATGAAAATAACGATAGAGCAGAGACAGGCTCGCAACGTCTCTTCTGTGAGAAAGAGATTGCAGGGAAGAGAAAAGGCCATCCCCCACTATGATATGAAGTCTATTTTGAACTCTGTCAAGGCAGGATAAAGTCTTTCTAGCAGTTCCAACCCAGATGTAGCAACCACACTCCATCCTTCTTGTAAATTAAAATCGGAAAGCATGTAATCATAAAAGGATTTGTATGTAAACTGTTAATAATTGCATTATAAAAAAATGGAAATGGGAAATTTTTACAAAGGCACCTCCTATTTCTATCTAAAACATGAAAAAAAAATGGCTACTGTTTTTCTGCCCCAACGTTGATAAAATATTCACTCATTGACCCATAAGCAATGACTTGGAAAGTGAAAAATTGTATTAGGACAACAACAAAAAAATGTGCAAAGATGCTTAATTCAAAATAAATGTATCTAATTTTTAATAATTACATTGGTTTTCACAAATAAACGCGAACGTTTATTTTATAATACATTTTTCGGTCAAGAGATAGCTAGGCTGTCCAAAATAATAATTTTATAAATGACAATAATAGCAGGAATATTTCGTTTTACTATTTATAATTTCATATAATGAAGTGTTTTGTACTAGAAATGGAAATTATTTATACCCCTATTTACTGCAATAATCGATATCCATACATCTTAGTGATCGATTCATTACGTTCGATTTGTATTAATTTGATTAACACGTGATTTAGTTTTTGTTTATATTCGTAATGAGTAAGAGATATATAGAACCCATTGTTGGAATTGTAAACATGTACAGTTTGTTACTTTCATGATGCTTAAAAAAAAGGAATGCATTTCAATCAGTATAAGATTATGTTGAATACAACCGTAGATGTTCGGTAATTCATTCCAGTATTCTAAAAAAAAAAAAAAAAAAAAAAAAATGGGTAAAAGTGAAGTGTAGAACTCCTTTGCTAGGATTGCCTACCCTTGATTCTCATCTTATAATGCAAACTGTTTAGCAAGGGTTAGCAAGTACAATTTCTTAATCTTTAGTATGATTCGACTAAAGACATTTATTTGCTTCCGTACGAGAGCAAATTAGACACAAGGTCGTTTTTAATGTGGGGGAAAACCAGACCCCCACAATGGGGGCACTATGGCAGGGTCCAAATAATTAGCAATTGTCTGATAGGAAGGGTTGCCCCCACATTGATCAAACCTAATTACTTTAACTTTGCTCCCGGGCAAAGAAGGCCGGGGGTTGGCTCGACTGAAGATTGAACTCGGGATCGCGACCCATTAGCCAACACTCTACCCATCATGCCAAAATGGGCCGGTACTGCCATGTCCAGAGATTGAACTCACGACCTGCATATTATGATTGCTCATCCCTCTTCATCTAGCCTTTCTTGTCCTATTGAACTTTCATGTTAATTGCAACTTCCGTATTTTGTAACTTTTTCCAGCTGTCATTTTCATATTTATTTGTTTTCTTACAAGGGAAGAGTTAGTCCTGAACTCGATTTGTAATGCTGAGGAAGTCTAGTTCCCCAATATGAGCCATTTTAAATTGAGGGAACAATTAAGACGTTGTCTTCGTTTAAATCGATTTTCCTTCACTGGCCGAGCTGAGAAAAGATAAAACGCAGTATTAGAAATATTTGAAAAATAATAATAAGTAGATAATAATCCAAATTAACACTGGAATCTAAGATAATATTAAGTCGCTAAACGCGTAGTTTGAATCGACGCATCTTAAGAATAATCATTCGTGTAAGTTACTTTTTTGTGAAAGGTATTCCTCCAGAACATACTGGTCTCTCTTGTGTTCATACAGAATGCCATCTTAGCAAAAAAAAAAAAAAAAAAAAAAGAAAAAAAGGGATCTGACTGTTACGGATGCCATCTTTCAAAAGGGGACGTAACTCTGCTCGCAAAAAATAAAATCATTGCAAGTCGCCATTTTGCTAAATAATCGATCAACAGTTTTAAAATTAGCAGCCAATTATTTGCTACTGTGAATTGTTTTTTTTTTTTTTTTTTGTAAAAACAAAAACAAAAAAATATATTATACAAAATGTTTGTCCTTAAATTGTTTCCAAACTGAAAAAAATGTCAAAAACGTAAACAGACTGATAAATGGATGTAATAATTGTTATTTTCTATGGAAGGCACTCGACTTCGTTTTAATCACTGATTTCTGTGTATTTTCTTTTCGTTTTTAAATGTGTTTGAATGTTAAATAATACGCAACTCGGTATTTTAAAGTGTACTTCAGAAATAGTGTCCTATATGATAGATCTGACTATATCAGAGTCAGATACTTCCTAGCAGGGAGAAATACTGCCATGACTTTACAATCTAATTGAGGTTGATCGCTTCTCGTTGCTGTAGGTCATTTTTCATAAAAGAGACGTCGCCATTCCTCCTGGACGCCATCGTAAATTTCATACTAGGTGGTTGATTGAAATCAAGTCTCAAAGATTTCGAAACTTTCAACGCAAGAACTCGTCCTACTAACATAACTGTGAATTCGTTTTCCTTTTTCTGTTTTGAATTATTTTATCTATCTCTATCTTCGTAGCGTTCATTTCAGATTTTGTTTTCTTCTAAGGCCAAAAACCTCTCGAGAATAGATAGAGTGTCAGTTGAATAATTAAAGGATATTAGTGGAGAGCAAAAAAAAAAAAACGATTAAGGAGAAAAAGACAATGTGATTACTAGGGCTATGATAAAACAATATTCTTTTCATTATTTTTATTTTTAAAGTATATGTCAGTTAATACCTTAAATGTTTTTAGGTAGAATAGTGTGGTTCTGGATTGATTAACTGTGTCTAACTGTGTCGGATATATACTCGAGAGTCATAACAATGATAAGAATATTCTCTTGTCATAGCCCTAGTGATTGCTTATAAAGGCGGTTTATGACAAGTATTTCAAGACGACGATGTTGTATCATGTAGAAAAGCAACTCCATCAAATGTGCAGTTCTTGAAAAGAAACACTGCTCGTTTTGTTTGATATTAAGAACATGAAGGAAGAACGAAAAAAGTCTTAAGGAGAATAGTTTCCCATCTCCCTGGAAAATCTCATCAGTATGCCCTGTATTTAAGAATTCAGGTGATCGCTCATCCCCCTCTCAGTACAGGCCAATAAGTCTCCTGTGCGTCATGAGTAAGTTGCTAGAATCTGTGTTAAATACAGAAGTAATCAAACATCTCAACAAAAATGACCTTCTTAGTGACACTCAATATGGTTTCCGTTCTGCTAGATCTACAGCAGATGTCCTTACAGTTATATCGCATAGGATTAGCAAATCTCTCGACGGTGGCAATCTTTCTAGGGCAATTGCTCTTGACATATCTAAAGCCTTTGATAGGGTATGGCATAAAGGTTTACTTCATAAGATCGCTAGCTAT
The DNA here is from genome assembly GCF_053919585.1 of Euprymna scolopes. Classification (NCBI taxonomy): domain Eukaryota; kingdom Metazoa; phylum Mollusca; class Cephalopoda; order Sepiida; family Sepiolidae; genus Euprymna; species Euprymna scolopes. The sequence goes on from NC_136518.1 coordinate 55,113,724, forward strand.
GGTATAGCTGGAAAAGTCTTCTCAATTATTAAATCATTTCTCTCTGATAGGTTCATAAGAGTAGTAGTTGAGGGGCAAAAATCAGAAGCTCACAGTATTAATGCCGGTGTCCCTCAGGGATCCATCCTGGGCCCAACTCTTTTCCTGATCTACATTAATGATCTTCCAAATCATATCCTTACATCATTTGTAGACATTTATGCTGACGACACTACCATTTATGGTAGCACATCTAAGACAGTAAACGACCAAGTTCTCTCCAATTCTCTCTCCTCTGATCTTGAGCACGTAGTACAATGGGGAAAGGAGTGGCTGGTTACTTTTAATGCATCTAAAACCAAGCTTCTCTCTTTACATCATCAACATTCTAATTCACATTTGTCATCAATTGAAATGAATGGCTCTCGTCTTCAGGAGGCCTCAAGTTTTGACAAGCTTCTGGGCTTGACCATTACTCCTGATCTTAAATGGAACACGTATATCAAATCTGTTGCCAAGGCCGCTGGAAAAATGGTGGGATCTTTCTATCGATCCAGTAGATATCTCACTGCTGATGCTATTCTCTACCTATATAAGAGCCAGGTACGTCCAAGGATGGAATACTGTTGCCACATCTGGGCAGGAGCTGCTAGAAAGGACTTGTCCTGCCTTGATAGAGTTCAAAATAGACTTCGTAGCCTCGTAGGAGATGTCCTTTTCTCCTCCTTGCAACCTCTATCTCACAGAAGAGATGTTGCGAGTTTGTCTCTGATGTATCGTTATTTTCATGGAAAGTGTTCAACTGAGCTTCAATCTATGGTCCCCCCTCGCCAAACTTTCACAAGAAACACTCGTCTAGCTGTAAACACTATCAATAATTTCCCCCACTCTTTATCTGTGCCTAAACCTAAACGTAGATTCCATGAACAAAGCTTCTTTCTTAGAACTGCACGCCTGTGGAATTGTCTTCCGTTTTCCTGCTTTCCGGCTGACTACAATATGGTTGTGTTCAAGTCTAAAGTAAATAAGTTCTTGATGAGCCGTTCCATATAAGTTATCAAATTTACCAAATTTTCATTACTAATGATTACTATATTGACCAATTTCTACTGTACACTCTTTAACCCTTATCCTTGAGTGGCCTCTGGGCCTTGATAATGTGGTGACGCCTTTGTAAAAAAAAAAAAAAAAAAAAAAAAGGGAGTTAACTCAGTATTCATCAATACAGAGTTATTTCGCATTTGTTTGAAACCAAAAAAAAACATCAGTTTTGTAATAGAACAACATAGTTTTAAGAACAAATATAACTGCAAGTAAAAACACTACAGGAAAACTCTTGGTAAGGTCAGTTGACTTATAAAACAAATCGTCTGTTGAAAAAAAGTAATTTTTATCTAGAAAATCTTGAAATACCTTCATCTCTAGTTTGCCCTTTACAGTTAAACATTAATCGCCATATTTGTTTTCAGAATAGTTTTTTTTTACATTACATTGAATTTTTATGTGAAGTATGAATGTTTGTATTATTTGGATTAATCGGACAATTTTTCTCAACTTAAATGTAATCTGCACAATGTTCCGGTGGATGTAACTTCCGATCTTCTTCAGGCGTATAAACTGCCGTGTCCCGCAAAGGAGAAAAAGGGTGTTAACTCTACACTTCTGGAGTTTAGTATAAACATAGTAACCCTATATTGGCGAACACAGAGTTTAGTCTCTTTTTATGTGGAAAATAATTCCTATGCGGTCGAATTATTTTTTCTAGGGAGAATTAAATCAAATTACAATTTATTGTTCTGGAAAAACATGTTGCAACGATCCATTTAAGTACCTAACGAACCAGAATCATATATTCATTTTGTTGGAAAAAAGTTACCAATTTAAAACAAAAATACAGAAATAGATTGAGTTCTTTATTATATATCTCTTTGTAGTTTTGTCTGTCTATTAGTATGTTTGTTCGTTTTACTTTTGCTCGAAAACTACTGGGCCGATCTAGCTGAAGTTTTGTATGGACCTTTGTTATGATCAGATGCAGCTGTGTCCCAGCGAGTGATATCAGGAGATCTGTCCGCTGTGGGTCTCAGTGGGTCGCGTGGACTGGGCTGTTTCTTCCATAAGGGTCCTGAATGATGTGAGGATCCGGTCGGACAGGTTGCTACTCTTCCTACGTTGCTTTTGATAGAGTGTGTAGTCCCTTCGACCCTGGTATCCCAAGTCAGGGTTACTGGAAAATAAAGGCCATTTCAAGCAAAGAGAAGTCAAGCAAGTCTATCACTGGGTTTCTTGTAAAAAAGACAAAAAACGGGATAATTATTCACTGAAAGTTACAAAATTTTTATGATTCAAAAGTTTCTGATTCAAGATGCAAGTACTCGGGGGCTGGCGGCTTTTATCAGCAAAGTTATGCTGAGCAACCGTAAATCTATGGGCTTGTCTCTTCAAAGAGTGAATTCAGTAGCTTAGTAGCGCGTGAAACTTGAGTCAAGGGTTTTTATTTTCTCTGAATGGTGTGCCTCCCTCCCCGCGATCAGGCAGAGTGAGTCTTCGAGACTATTTTTGTCTTTGATTATACTGAGAATAAGATAGGCTTGACTCAGCCTCCGGATTCACAGAATTTAATTTTATCATTCTCAGTAAACCAATCTCAGGTATATTTTGAATTCTCAAGTTCCGAAAGCGTATTCCTTTTCTACTTTCTTTTCAAATCTGTGCATCTGACCACCACTCTCAACAGGAGTACCCGACTGCCTTCACCCTCTATTAGGTTTTTCACGTGGGAGGGTCCCTGCTTCCATTACATTTTTTTTTTTTTTTGCATAATCAAGGGTTTTTCAAAATGGCATTTCGTATAAGTAAAAAATAAATAAATTGATTATCTAAGGCCCGAACAACAATTAATGCCCACTTGAATTCGTATCCGCTATATTGTTTATCCTATCCCAAAAAACTCATAAAATCTTACCTATATTTCGGATTATCCCTAACAAAATTCCACCACTACCACTGGGGAATTAGGTGAACTGTTTTTCGTTGACAAGAGTGGCACCGAGATGTGATTTATTAAATTGGCAAAAGGCGACATTTCTGACATTTTTATAATCCAAGACGCAAACTTTTCCCGTTAGTGTTTTTATTAGATGTTGTATGTCAGCTCATTATGATGAAAGAAAACAGATTTCTTTATAAATTCATTATATCCACAAATAATTGTGTGCTTATAAAATCAGTATCATAACAAACTTTTCTTACTAATGCTTTTTCTTTCCATCATCATCATCGCCAGCATTACCAGTATCATCTTCATCATCGTCATCGTCGTTATCATTATTGTTACATCCAGCAACACTGTCACAATGCGAATTAAGTATTATGGTATCCGTTAGATGCGCAGGTTAATAGGGAGTAGTCATCATAAAACCACATTTTCAATGGAAATTATCTCGGAAACTACTCGGTTAACCTGGTTGAAAATGTGTATGCTCCTGTATGTTATGATAAGGTGCAGCGAACTGCGTATCTGTTCGACGCCCATTTAGTGATTAATATAGAATAATAGGTATCAGTATTTAATTTTTTAAAAATCTGCACACATTTAACGATATGCAATCATTAATGTGGCTTAAAGCACTCATTCTAAGTTAACACGCTATAGGTTTTGCGCATTTTTAACTGGATAAAAAGTTTCGTTTATATCTATTTTTTCGTTCCCAGTGTTTAAATGTGTCAGGGGAGATAACTTAGATATGACTAAAAGGAATCATCTTGACAAACACAGGCCTTACACTTTGAGTAGTATTTTATATTCATTTTACACAAGGTGACCACCGTGTAAAGATGACATATTTGTAAAGATTTTTGTTTGAAATCTACATGTTTTTTTATGCTAATGAATCAGCACTTACTAAGGCCAGAAGCCTCTCAAAGATTTTAAAGTGGATGATGGAACAGTACTATGAAAAGTTATTTGTTTCCATTAGACTTGAAAACAACCATGCTGTAGTCTACAGGAAAGCATACTTATGGTAACATGTTCAACAGGTGAGAAGTACATGGAAGGAAACGTTTTCATTGATGTTCCGTTTGGTTTTAGATAGATAGATGAAAAAAGAATTTCTGTAGTGTTGGTAGAAGAACGGTTTACAGCTGAAGACTTTCAAACATCTAGTTACTTTATATATAAGATAATCAGGTTATTACAAGAACTCATGCCACGAATCTATTTATTTTTTATTTTTAGGAAGAAAGTTATCAATGACATCACATGCATCAAATCTGTTGCCAATATCGCTGGAAAAATGGTTGCATCATACTACCGCTCCAGTAGATATCTTACTGTCAATGCAATTCTATGGAGTACTGCTGTAACATTTGGACAGGAGCTGCTCGGCGCACCATGTCTAGCATCGATAGAATCCAAAACCGGCTTCGAAACCTAGTAGGTAATGCCCTTTTCACTTTCTTGCAACCTCTTTCCCAACAGAAAACACTTTGCGAGCTTCTCTCTGCTCTATCGTTATTTTCATAGCAAGTACTCGACTGAACTCCAATCTATCATCCCCCCTTACCAAACTTTCATAAAAAAACACTCGACTAGCTACAACTACTATATAAGATTTCTCCCACTATCTAACTGTGTCTAAATTTAAATGCAGATTCCAGGAACAAAGCTGCTTTCCCGGAACTGCCCACCCGTGGAACACTGTTCCGCTGACCTGCTTCCCGGTTGAATACAACATGGTGGCCTTCAAGTCTAATGTAAATGGGTTCTTGTTGAGCCGTTCTCATGGATAATCAAATTTTATCCAATTTACACCATTAATGATTCCTGCACTACCACTTTATATTCATTAACACTTATCCTCGAGTGGCCTTCGAACCTTGATAAGTGATGACATTCAAGAAGAGAAAATGACAAAATAAAAAACATCAATAAAGGAACCTAATTTACTTTATATATTAGATAATCGAGTCATTAGAATTGGGGTCTGTTTAAGTTTCTAAACACCAGCTGATCATTGCGTTCTGTTATTCTTTTCAATACAGGATTTTCTTAACCATTTTTATTTTGGATTATAGAGATTGAAAGAAATGACCTGAGATGCTTTTCTTTAAAGAATACGGAATGTATAATTGAATAAAATACTTTTGAAGCCAGTTTTCTTTCTCGGGAGGATTTATTTATTTTATTTTATTTTTGCAATTTATAAAGTGAAAAAAGATTATTTGAATGCATGTATGAACAAAGGCTTTCATAAAAATTGGATTTGAACTGTTCTGATTTCTCCGTCAGATTTTCTCATAAACCGACGACGGAACCAAATTTTTGTCTTTGAACAGGAAAGAAAAACATTGTTTTGAAATAAACTTGAATAAAATTTTTCTTCTTTCAGCATAAAAATAAATTGACCAGAAAAAAAATGAAATCCAACAGAAAAATTGCAAAATTAATAAAAAGTATTCACCCTTTTTTATTTTTTCATTTGCCATTTTTTTTTTTTATAGAAACAGAGGATCTCTTTGGAATTTCCTTGGAATTTCCTCAATGGTCGGTTTTATTTTTAGACATCGATTTTCCAAATGCTGGATTTTTGTATCTGAAATTGTTTTTACACCAGAAAAAAAAAATCCGAAACGTTCTTTGAAATGTAGGACATTTTTTTAATATTTAGTCACCTATTATAAAGGCGAAAAATCATTCGAGGAGAAAGCTTAATGGGACTGTAACATAGCGCGTATGCAAATGCATGTGAAATGACGTCATCGGTAATCGAAGGATAAATACTTTTAAAAAGAGATCACCTTAGAGACATGGATAACGTTCGAGTACGTTCAAGGTTATCTGGGTTAAATTACAGCCGTAACAATGAGGAAATAAATGTCGTCCTTACAAAAAAAGTTATTTTCTATTCTTTGTTTACTTTGTCATATTTGGGCTCTTAGACAAGGTTCAAAAGAGAGTCGCCAACCTGATACGTCCTGAACTGTCATCTAAGCTTTAGCATCTGTCCCATCGACGAAATGCTGCATCCCATTCTTTTTTTTTTTTTACACAATGATCACCACTTATCAAGGCCCGGAAGCCACTCAGGGATAAGGGTTATTGCAAGTACATTACGTTAGTGTGGAGATTTGATGAAGTGTTTAATTAAGGGGGCGGTTCATTAGGAATTTGTTACCATTGGACTTGAAGACATCCAAGTTGTAGTCCGGAGGGAAGCAGGCAGACGGAACAGAGTTCCACAGGCGTGCAGTTCTAAGAAAGAAGCTTTGTTCATGGAATCCGCGTTTTGATTTAGGCACAGATATAGAGTGGGGGATATTTTTCACAGTGGATTCAGCTAGACGGGTGTTTTTCGTGAAAGATTGCCAAGGGGGGACCAGAGATTGGAGTTCAGACGAGCACCTGCCATGAAAATAACGATAAAACAAGGATAGGCTCGCAACGTCTCTTCTGTGGGAGAGAGGTTGCAGGGTAGAGAAAAGGGCATCCCCCACTAAGCCACGAAGTCTATTTTGTACTCTGTCAAGGCATGGTAGGCTGTTTTTGGCCGCTCCTGCCCAGATATGGCAACAGTATTCCATCCTTGGACGTACTTGGCTTTTATATAGATAGAGAATTGCATCAGTAGTGAGATATCTTCTGGAGCGGTAGAAGGATCCCACCATCTTTCCAGCAACCTTGGCAACAGACTTGATGTACATGTTCCATTTCAGATCAGGAGTAAAGGTCAAACCCAGAAGCTTGTCAAAACACGGGCCTCACCCAGACGAGAGCCATTCATCACAATTGATGCCAGCTGGGGATCAGAGCGTTGATGATGTAAGGAGAGGAGTTTGGTTTTGGATGCGTTAAAGGTAACCCGCCACATCTTCCCCCACTGAACCACGCGCTCGAGATCAGAGGAGAGAGAATCAGAGAGAACTTTGTCATTTACAGCCTTTGATGTGTTGCCGTAGATGGTCGTGTCATCAGCATAGATGTCAACGAATGATTTAAGTATGTGTTTAGGGAGGTCATTGATGTAGATCAGGAAGAGAGTTGGGCCCAGGATTGACCCCTGAGGGACTCCAGCATTTATATTGCAGGCCTCCGATTTTTGTCCATCTACCACTACTCTTATGAGCCTATCGGAGAGAAATAATTTAATGATTGAGAAAACATTTCCAGTTATACTGTAGCTGGAAATCTTGTGAAGTAGAACCTTATGCCATACCTTGTCGAAGGCCTTTGATATGTCAAGAGCAATTGCCCTAGAGAGGAAAGCTTTGTCAAGAGATTCACTAATCTTATGGGATATAACCGTCAGCACATCTGCGGTAGATCTTGCAGAGTGGAAACCATATTGTGTGTCACTAAGAAGGTTATTCCTGCTGAGGTGGTTGACTATTTCTCTATTGAATATGGATTCCAGCAACTTACTCATGACACACAGGAGACTTATTGGTCTGTACTGAGAGGGAGATGACTTATCACCTGAATTCTTAAATACAGGGCAAACTGATGGGGTCTTCCAGGGAGTCGGAAAGCACTTCTCCTTAAGGCAGCGCTTAAATAGTTTCGTAAGTATGGGAGCAAGTTCTGGTTGAAGCTTTTTTAACAGGGCCAGTTGCTTTACTGGAATCTAGGTTCTTGATTAGCTTGGCGACCTCATGCATGGATATTTGTATGTTACCTAGCTTGTTCTGTGTTATAGGAGGAAATATGGGGAGTTGATGGCCTTCGTCGCATAGGGTAGAATTAGCTGCAAAGTTCTTTGCAAATAGTTTGGCCTTGTCTGATGCTGACGAGATGACCTCTGGTCCATTGATAATGGTTGGGATAGAACGCACACTTCTGTTCAGGATCCTATTTGTTATTTGCCAAAACTGGTGGGATCCAAGCCGCTGATCAGCTACCTTGGATTTAACAGACTGGGCATATAGCTCTCTTGCATTTTTTATTACTCTTTTACAGTGGTTGCTGGCAGACCTGAAAGCAACTTTAGTCTCAGTGCATCTATTACGTTGGTAGCTATGGAAAAAGTGATTTCTGTGCGCAATAGCAGCAGCACATTCTGGGGAGAATCATGGCTGGCTGTTAGGTTTTTGTTGCCTGTTCAACAAGTATTTTAATGGTAAATGCTCCGACACACTACAAGCACTTGTACCCCCTCGACGTAAATACTCCTGACAAACCCGACAAGCAGCTAAATCCCACCCCTACACAGTAGAGATCCCTAGATGTAAGGGAACTTTCTACTCCAGTAGTTTCTTCCCCAGAACCGCTAGACTTTAGAATTCCCTCCCAGGCCCCTGCTTTCCCAACTGTACTGACATGCAGAAGTTCAAGTGTAACGTGAACCGATATCTTGCTGCCCAACTCCCTACATAGTACCCTGTAGCTTATGTCCCTGATAGTAGCCCCCTACATCTAAGTGGCATTGTGTCTTGTTTGGGGTGAAATGTGATAAAAAAAACCCCAAAAACTTTGCGATTGAGACTTCAACGTGTTGGATCCTGGATAACGTCACAGCTAAAATGATTGTCATCTGAAAGATGAGGAAACCTATTGAAGTACTTCGTTGATCCATAGTATGAAAATTTTACTTACGGGGCATTTTTAATGAATTTTTCTTGACATTTGACTGAAAGTGCACCGATTGAACTCACCACACGAGTTTGTAGTGTAATTCAAATCTTGTCGGTAGCTGAATACTTGATGCTTCGCCAAGTCGTTGAGCCTGGCCAGTACCAAATGAGTGACCATTTGGGAAGGCGAGGCGCTGCATGTACCGCGAAGTAAAATACCAGGTTGAGAAACTGTCGCGGTCTATCTTTTTCTCAAAGGTAGATGGGCTTCTCTTAAGCCGTGGTAGACACCCCATCTAGACCTTGAGGATTTGCCACTGGATTCGATATTCCACTTTATACAGATCCTAGATACATTTGCACACTCCATATGTCGCGTTGTATTGTAGTTTCGAGTGCAACTTTATAAACATTTCCAGGTCACATTTATCTACCTACCTACGTACCAACCAATCTTAGCTCTGTCAGTTTCTTGGATATTTCGAAATATACGATAATGACACAAAGAAAATGAGAAAAGAGACAGCGATAAACAGAGGCTGAAAAAAGTTCGAAATGAGCGATTAGATATTAGCCCACTCTGTTTGGATTTGAGACCGACGTCACCGATGTTTTATTATCTTCGGTAATTTAATGTTAAAGGGTATATGTCTGTCTGCCTGTCAGTGTCCATATTTCCAAACTCTTGTCCTCCCTTGATAGAGTTCAAAATAGACTTCGTAGTCTCGTAAGGGATATCCTTTTCTCTTCCCTGCAACCTCTATCTCACAGAAGAGATGTTGCGAGTTTGTCTCTGCTGTATCGGTATTTTCATAGAAAGTGTTCGACTGAGCTTCAGTCTATGCTCCCCCTCGCCAAACTTTCACAAGAAACACTCGTCTAGCTGAAAACACTATCAATAATTCCCCCCCGCTCTTTAGCTGTGCCTAAACCTAAACGTAGATTCCATGAACAAAGCTTCTTTCTTAGAACTGAACGCCTGTGGAATTGTCTTCCGTTTTCCTGCTTTCCAGCTGACTACATATGGTTGTCTTCAAGTCTAACGTAAACAAGTTCTTGATGAGCCGTCCCACTTGTTAACAAATTTACCGAATATCCATTACTAACGATTACTATATTGTCCAATTTCTACTGTACATTCATTAACCCTTATACTCGAGTGCTCTCTTGGCCTTGATAAGTGGTGATGTCTATGTAAAAAAAAAACTCTATCTCCTTTGAAAGTAAAAGGCGTAGAGTTGCGGAAGGCGCCTCAAATGATTGGAATTTTTATGAACCGTTCTTTTATGGGTTTTTAGCCGGTTAAAATAGTTTTTTTTATGTGTCAAAAATGAGTCAAAATTGAAAAAAAAAAACAACATTTTATACATTCATCTTAGTTTATTTTTAATTTTTAATCAGTTTACATCCATGTCACGTTGATACAGTGGTTACATCACCAGCTTTGAATGCTACAGTTTCAGTTTCGATTCTTACTAATGGCACCAAATGCTCTTTTTTTGACTTTTGAAATCGCGAATCGATAGTCTAATATATAAACGGCAATGTCAGTTTTTTTTCTGTCCGTCTATCTGTGTGTCAGTCGGTTTGTTTGTCTTTCTCCTTATTTTAAAACTCTATCTCTTCCGAAACTAAAAGTGGCAGAGCGGGTCTAGGGGTCTCAAATGATTGGATTTTTTACGAGTCGCTAAATAAAAACTATAAATCTATATATATTTTTCGTATTGATATTTTATCCACACACACACACACACACACACACATACACATACACACACACATATATACATATATATATATATATATATATATATAGCTGAATGTGTGTGTGTGTATGTGGGTGTCTGGTCACGAATAGGCTCCTCTATGGTTGACTGTTTTAAAAAACTGATTACATATAATGATAGAAGGTGTATCGAGACACAGGAATGGGTATGTTTGATCTGGCAGAACAGTGGTTGATTAAAATTGCGAGGCCTGCGTTCGCGCCTCGTCCACAAAGTATGGAAATAAAAAATGTAAAAATAAAAAAAAAAAAACGTTTGAAAGTGTTTTTGATATAGATGTACATAATAATACTTTGATAAGTATGTTTTAACTTAAATAGGGATGGTATAATAAAATTGTGGGGTCTTAGTTCGCGCCTGGCCTCCATAGAATGGAAATAGGCACAGACTTTGATAAAGACTTTTCATATCTATCTGCGTAAGTATACTTTGATAATTATGTTTCAGTTTGAAGAAATATGGTATAATAAAATTATGGGGTGTTCGTTCGCACCTGACCTCCAAAGAATGGAAATATGTCACAAAGTTTAACAAGGTTTTTTAATATAGGTCCACAAAATATTGTGATAAGTGCTTCAGTGTAAACAGGTATGGTATAATAAATTATGGGGTTTATCTATTTTATTTTTACTTTCCTCATATTTTGCTTTGGTTTTGATACCCCCAAATTCGAAGCTATCTCTTTCCAACCCTTCCTTTTCATAACCTTTCATACTTTCATAAATCAGAGTCCATTTTGTGTAGGCTGTTTTTGAACCCTGTCAACGACGGGTACATTTACTAGTATATATATCATATATATATATATATATATATATATATATATATATATATATATATATATATATATATATATGGGGAGTATGAGTTTATTATATTGTCAGTCTTATGTACAGTTCTTTTCTTTTTTTATTTTCAGATACTCTGTTATTTTAATCTCTCCGTTTCTCTCACTCAAACATCTACATTGCTTTCTCTCTCTATCTCCCTTCTCTCATTTCTCCCTGCTTCTGTACTCTCTCTCTTTTAAGTAGGCATGATTTCGAAAATCAATACGACATGTTCCAAGGACTTATTATTCTTTTTTATTCAACTAATTATTTTGGCAGTTTTCCGCGTTAAGACGACAGCAAAACTAAAAATACCAAACCGAGAATTATCTATAAAAACTATAGAAACTATGAATCGCATTTTAAATATTTTCTGTTTTTTAAGCCAAAATGACTTCTAATTTCTAGCATTCATTTTACTAAAATAGTTTCTTAATCGAAGATCTGTTACCGCCAGGAATTGTACATACACTTCCCCTACGACAGAACAAAAAAACATTTAGCGATTTACTATTACATATATATATATATATATATATATATATATATATATATGTAGTCTTTGAAGATTTTAACTTTTAAAACTATACAAAAAATATTTTTATCATTCGTTAGAAAACCATCTAGTCAGTTAGTTATTTAATCACCTGCAATCGCTGCATCAACTCGCTCTCGAATTTACTATAGTAATAATAATTTATTTTTCAAGGGATCATCTGTTTTTTTACCATGAAACACTGTTTCGGGGATTTAAAAACAAAAAAAGTATATTACATCATGGCTCCCCAGCAGTGTTGATCAAACACCACCAGCATTTATCTTAGGACGAAGACATGTTACAAACATTTGATCCAATTTCCTATTCTTAATTGCAGTTACTAACCTTTTCATACTATATAAATGAATATATATATATATATATATATATATATTATACTAGCCTGGGGGGTCAGCGTTGCCCGGGTGTTTGGAGGCGTGTGTTGAGCAAAAAAAAATGGTAGTAGGAAAGCAGGTTCGAACCTGTACTGCGAAGGAGGAAAAAACATTAAATATAAAAACGTAACGTCTTTGTTGTTGCGCCCATCGCAAAACCAGAAGTGACGAAGGTATACATTAAGGCTAGTCAATCGAAAAGAGGGGGATACCTTTCGAAAATATCAGCGAAAAAAGAGACCCCTTCCTGTAGAAAAAGACCCAGTTGAAGGTGAAGAAATTAATGTTTTTAGCCATTTGTTCGATATTTGTCATTCGAAGGGGTGAGATTCAAAGCGATACTAATCTCGTGAAAATCCGTCGCCTCCGTCGAAAGTTTTAGGCAGACATAAAACCATGCATACATTTAAACAGGCAGGTGAGATTTATCTTATAGAATATATATATATCAAAAACGATAACCATTTGACCTGCTTAACGCGATCTTTCGAAAGTGTTTTCAGACCTACATATTCTTAACATAAAGAAACGGTCGTGTTTTACGGCCTCGCATGCGCATTCATAGAAACAGTTGACAAATTGATAAAAATCCGACAAACCCCAAGTATCAATTGTTCAATTTTGACCTCTTAGGAATCCATTTTTCTTGGATGAAAACCGATTCAAAAATTTTTCCACATGTTTGAATCCCCTATACATCAAATTTCACGTCTGTAGATAAAGAATCCATTGTGTCTAGAGATTGAGAAATGTCCGCACATACATATTCTCATTATATATATATATATATATATATATATATATATATATATGTATATATATATGTATATATATGCATATATATGTATATATATATGTATATGTATATATATATGTATATATATGTATATATATATGTATATATGTATATATATATGTATATATATATGTATATGTATATATATATATGTATATATATGTATATATATGTGTATATATATATGTATATATATATATGTGTATATATATGTATATATATATATGTATATATATATATAGCATTCATTTTACTAAAATAGTTTCCTAATCGAAATCTGATGATAATCGGATGCACCGATAGAAATCGCTTGGGTAGAATATGGCTGAACAACTACTTTTGGGCGCCATTTTATACAACATGCCACCTCATATGAAAAAGACCGCTCGGCGAATAGAAAAGATATTCAGAAAATCGGAAAAAAAGAATAACTCTGTCGTGTTCAATCAGACGTGCTTGAATAATGACTTGCTACCAAAAGATACAAATATGTATATATATATATATATAATGCTCCCTAGCTTAGGTTGAGCATATTGAGAAGTGATATACAAACTGCCATTAGCGTATTAGGCGACGCTCTTTGTCTATGTAGGCATTTGGACGATGTTAAAATATCATTTATTCATTACCCACACAACAGCAGCCGTATAGCGTAATGGTGAGAAGATTTGGGCGGTCGGGTTTCGATCCTGGCTTGAGGCAGTTGCCTGTCTAGCCGCACTGATGAGCTGTGAAACAGCGAAACAGTATTGTATGTGGATGACTATAATGCTCCCTATCTTATGTTTAGCATATTAGGAAGTTAAAATATCGTTTATTCATTACCTACATAGCAGCAGCCGTATAGCGTAATGGCGACTGTAATTTGGGCGGTCGGGTTTCGATCCTGGCTTGAGGCAGATGTGGATATATATATATATATATATGTATATATATAGCATTTATTTTACCAAAATAGTTTCTTAATCGTAGAGCTGTCTGTTGGTGCCATGCGTTTTACACCCCACTTCCTCCAAGAGAGAACAAACACGCATACGCAAAAACACACGCACACACACATTGCATATAGTCAGGAATAGACAGTTTAAAAGCTTCCAAATTACACATAAGTAAAATTTGAAGTATATGAACTGTCAATTTCTGGGTATGATTAAATGTTATAGTTAAGCAATATAGGCCAAAAAACCGGGTCTCGGCTATATTATTCGCTTCATCCGTATCATGCATCCGTTCATAAGTTGAGTATACAGAATTTTTCTATAAAAATTCATTTTCAGCCTATTTTCTGTTTTACACATTCCCTTACTGGAAACAACTAATTACATGCTTTATGCCCCCCCCCGAATTCTCATGGAGTAAATACAACCGTAGTTGCCTCCATACAGGGAAGGCGATAATCAGCAAATTATAAGCGGTTTCAGGAAGAAAATTTTGTAACATCCTTCAACGAAGATGAATCTAGAGACTATGAGTCACATATTCCACAGAAACCCATGAGGTAGAAAAGGCTCAGCCTACAGGCATGAACACATCTACCAAACATATCGTTGAACAAAACAGATATGCTATATTTAACGCCATTCAGGTACAAGTCTTGCATAGAACAGTTCCCCAGTCAATTTTCTGATTGCATGAAGGACGTAAATATGGTGTTGCGCGTAATTATCAGTTACGTTCAGATGTGAAAATAGGTACATTGAGTGATGGAACAACTTGTAGACGATGTAATGTAAAAAAAAAAGATTATTCTTCCAGATTTAGGTACACCTCCAGAGCCATTAATGTCACTTATTGATAACACTTCGCATAATTCTATAAATTTTTTGAAGAACATTCGGAGTTATGATAACTGATTTAGTATGGATAGCTTTGGTGATGAACAATCCATATACAGACATTTAAAATTTGTGTACAGGTTTGTCATAGAGTTTGTTCCTTGCTTCCCGTTGATGTTGGAAATTCACAGTATCTTCAGATCTATTTCATTGGTGATGCTCAGCAAGAAGCGACAGCGAGATATAACGATGTATCGAACACAAAGTTTGATATTGAAATACATCTATCCAAAACTTTAAGATAGCTATGGAGAATGCTACATGTGATGACTTTAAAATGGTTATACATCCTGACAATACTCCGAGACATAAACATCAACGCCGTTTTGATGTCCCTGGGACACGCAATGTTGCTGCTGTAATAGTAGGTTAGGAGTTCCCCCATCGGGACATCATTTTGCATCTCCGAAACAATCAATTACAACGTATCGCTGAAACAAATTGGCCATATGACGCTTTACAGTACTGAATTATTCATTGGCCAGGTGTGACAAACAAATCCCCACAACAAAGAGTAGTAAGAAAAAAAAATACATGTAACAATTTCTACGCATATACGCATATAGAATAATGGTCCAAGACGGGAGTTTCAACATACTTATTAAATATGTTGACATGTATGCTAAAGTATAGCATAAGAGGCTTATTTACATTAAAACGCTTCAAGGGAGCTGGGACTTTGCGATTACGGTCATTTAAGAGATTATAGATGGCAACACTAAAAATGTGGGACGATTGACTATCCTACCAGCAACATTTACTGGGGGTGGCGACCTCGGTATATGCATGAACGCACACAAGATGCAATGGTCTACATTAGAAAAAATGGAACTGCAGATTTATTTATGACTTTTACCTGCGATCCTAAATGGCCTGAGTTTGTGATAGAACTCCTTCCAAATCAACAATCACATGATCGCCATGATCTTATAGCCAGAGTTTTTCATCTAAAACTAGGTAACCTTATACACCTACTTATGAAAGGAAACATTTTTGGAGTGTTAGTAGCATGCATGTACATCGTTAAGTGGCAGAAAAAAAGGACTGACATATGCTCATTGTCTGGTTTGGCTTGAACAAAAGTTGAGATCCTCTGACATAGACTCGGTTATCAGTGCTGTCTGCTCCTGTTACAGATCCAGTTGTACATGATACCATCAGACACAACATGATTCATGGACCATGCGGAAACTTAAACAGGTCTGCACCATGTCACAGCGAAGGCTAATGCCCTAAGGGATATATAAAACAGTTTTGAATGAAACTCAGTCGAATAAAAATAGTTACCCACTATATCGACGATTATCTACGATAGCTGGGGGGGATTTTAAACACCAGTTACCCTCCCTGGCAACATAATATTTTCTGTAGACAACTGATGGGTTGTACCGTATAATAAACCCCTTTGTTAGAATTTTAATGCACATACTAATATTTAATATTGTAACAGTGTGGAATTAATTAAATACATTTGTAAATATGTTAATAAAAGCAGTGATCAACCTGTCTTTGCAATTGAAAATTATGTTCATGATGCAGTTAAAAGATATGAAACTAGCCGTTACATTTCAACTATTGAAACTATTAACTTCCCAATACCGGTACATCATCTACCGGTCATACACATGTCAGTCAATCTAGAAAATGGGCAGCGGATATACTTTACTTAAAGAAATGTGGCGGATAGAGTTGCAAATCCACTTGCAACAATTATAGCAGCTTTTTCAGTTTGTGTGAAACATGCTTATTTGCATGTACACAGTTGTATGGTGAAGTTCTCTTTTATTATACATACGACACTAAAAAAATATAAACAGATGTTTTGGGCATTCAAGTCAAGTCGAAAGCTTCTGTTCAAGACTGTTTCTACACCATATCAAAAGATCCACAGAGCTTTAATGACCTCAAAACTATCAATGGTCAAGTTTTGAATGCATTCAGAGATACATGCAATGCATATGGACTACTTGGTGATGATAACACCTGGTATGCTATATTACAGGAAGCATCTACATCTAAATTAGCGCATAATTTGAGACATTTGTTTGTTATCATGTTGACTACATGTGCAGTGTCTTCTCCAGCAGGACTTTGGCATACACACACACAGAAGCATTCAGTGAAGAATGAGGATACTTTTTCCATAGAAGTAAACCCTGACCAAATATTCAGGAGAGAACTTGAATGCCTACTAGACACTATCCTCGAGTGTCTAAGGTCTCTCTGTACAGGGGTTTGTCAGAACAATCTGGCATGAGGATACTTTTTCCTAAAAGTAAACCCTGACCAAATATTCAAAATCACATAGTATTCGCTGCCCAAATAAGATCTCCTCACTATGGCTACCCCACAGCTTTTCCGAGGAACGGTGCACCTTCTCCAAGTGATATTACCTCAAGTAATAGCACGAAACTGGATACTCCACCAGACTAGATAAATCCTTGTCCTAGAATCCAGTAAGACCATGAAACCAACATGAAAGATATACTACAACGTATGAAAATGGTTAATTGGGGAGAGGAAAATCATGTTATCAATTTCTTTACTAACTCAGTGCTTGAGAGATAAAGAACTTAAATGGAACATTCGAATATCTATGTATCTCATATAGAATTCAAGTGTTAGCCCCTGGTTGTGGGCTCCTTGATTTCTGAGAACTTCGACTGAAGTAAAATAAGACAACAACAAAAAAATGAAGATTTCCTACTTAGGGAACGCATCTACATCCTGAGGTTGATATAAAATTTCCAGAGAAAATCTTCACTATAGATCTGGTTCATATTGAAAATATGGATTACAAGATAAATGGTATAACACTGACAGATGTGGGTCTTACCTCATCTGATCGATCTAATACACATCCATTCATTACTGCCTGGAAACATCAATCGTTCGTGATGGTATCGCACACCTAAATAGTGAGCAACTTCAAGGTTTTCGCACTCCAGTAAATACGGTAGGAGATTGCCAGGCTGGCCCAATGTTACGTGATGCATCTGGAGGTACAGCAAAGACTTTCTTGCAAAAGTTATGTCAAAAGAAAAAGATAGCTGTGGCTGTAGCGTCATAGGGAATTGCAGCCGCTCTACTTCCTTTTGGTAGACTAACTCACTCGACATTTAAACAGCCATTATCATTAACAAAAGATTCTGATCCAATTTGCCAAATACAACGAGGATCAGATTCGGCTAAAATTTTAGAAAATTGTTCCTTGATAGTATGGGATGAATAGACACGTGGATGTCTTGCTGATGAGTTCAATGCTTGCATTAAAGTGCCATGTTCGTGGAAGTACATCAAGACTGTAACATTATCTACAAACATGCGCGTCCATCTCAATAGTGAACGAATGGCTGGTCAGTTTGCCTCCATACTTCTAAAAAGTTGGTGATGGCAAGATTCCAACAAACAAATATGTTAATATTGTTATTACTCCTGGTATTGGAATAATTGTTTCATCACTCACAGAACTTAGTAGCAAAGTTTACCTAATATAGCTGAAAACTCTGTGCATCACCAGTGGCTAAGAGAGAGAGCAATTCTAGAAAATTCGGAAAAATGACATGGTACATGTTATCAATCAACAACTGTTTAATGACATTCCAGAGGAGGAACAAGTTTTCAGTTCTATAGATTCTACTCTGACTGACGCCAATGCTGTACAGGACCCTATAGAATTTTTTT
The DNA here is from genome assembly GCF_053919585.1 of Euprymna scolopes. Lineage (NCBI taxonomy): Eukaryota > Metazoa > Mollusca > Cephalopoda > Sepiida > Sepiolidae > Euprymna > Euprymna scolopes. Next base: position 55,132,142 of record NC_136518.1, read on the forward strand.
AATTCATTAAAATTACCTGGTATGCTACCGCACAAATTAAAGTAGAAAGCTGTATAATCAATTATGTTAATTGTGAATCTAGATGCTCCAGTAATGGAACCAGATGGCGTGTTAAACTCATGCAACCTAGTGTTATAAAGGCTGTCATATTAACTAGTGTGACTAAGGGCGAATTGACATTCATTCCTAGAATACCTATTATTCTAGAGTTCAATTAAAAAGGATTCAGTTTCCAATTATATTATGTTTTGCCGTGACAATAAATAAGTCCCAAGGACAATCATTGGCCGTAGTCGGTCTCAACTAAGCTTTGCCTTACTTCAACTATGGGCAGTTTTATATAGAATGTTCACGGGTAGGCTCTCCGCAATGTCTATATATATTAGCAGCAAAATGTACAATATCAAATATTGTGTACGCAAGAACTTTATAACAATAATAAGTGAATGCTCCATTCCATGAATACACATTTATGTCGCTTCATATTCAGATGCATTTCACATCCACTATAACACCATATAAAAAATTCGAGTAATAATATAAGAATATCAACTATAATTATCTAAACTATGCATTATTGATAACTGTGAGACAGTTTAACATTTTACACAAATTCCTAATTCAGTAATCTAAATTTGACTTCTGTACATATTACATTTTTCTTTACTTACACCAATCACAACTTATCATATTTCCATTTATTTATGGTGTCTCAGTACAGTACAATCACTTGCTCTGATTAATAAATACGTAAGAAACCATTAATTTCATTTCGCTTTCAATTATCTATTACATAAAATTTGTGCTAAACATTTCTCTGTTAAAATTTTCATATGCGTTTCTCTACAGTCTCTATTTTACGAGAGTCACAGATAATGATGCACCAAGTAATCATAGTTTAATTTGTTGCCTTTTGGGATGAGGAATTAACTTACCTAATATATTCTGGCTTTGTGCGTTATTAACCACTGATACAAGTGTACCACTGATACACAAGTACTTAGCAATTTGAAATGATTATTTTATATTTTCTACACTTAACATTCTTCCGTAACTCCTCGGGCAACATCAAGAAATGGGTCCTGCTAAATATATATATATATATATATATATATATATATATGTATATATATATATATGTGTGTGTGTGTGTGTGTATGTATATATATACTATATATATATTATATATATATATTATATATATTATATATACATTATATATATATGTGTGTGTGTGTGTATGCATATATGTACTATATATATTATATATATTACATATATATATACACTTGTGCCCGATATTATTCATACCCTCCTTGAAAATTGAGTTTATTAGGTGTAACTTTGTAAGAATTTATTGTTTACGTCCATATTGATACATATTATTAATAAACCTCTTCTGATCATTTTCGTCATTTTAAAATCTCGGGATACTTGTAATAAAAGAAATATACAGCTATTTATAAAATCTGCAATGTTCAAAAATAATCATACCCCCTTATTTTTTCAGTATTAATCGAGTTTCTGACTGTTTGTTTCCTGTTTGATTCTTATTTTGAATGCTTTTATACAACCTTTGATTAATTTCATTTCATTTTTTGCATTTTTCAGAAATTAAAATGATATCAACTGAAAACCAATAAAAGAATAA
>NC_136518.1:55141292-55171292 GCF_053919585.1 Euprymna scolopes
TTTGGAACTTATAAAATTGCCAAAAAAGGTTATATACATACATTATATATATATATATATATATATATATATATATATATACACATACATATATATATATATATATATATATATATATATATATACTGATAGCCAAATTGAATATTGAAATGCTAATATCTTTGGTTCCATGGGACGAAACTATATACACATTTGCACACATTTTGAAGATTATAATACTATTCTATAGTTACAATTTTATGACAATTGGTATAAAAGAACCTAGGTTTTCAAACTAATAAATATACTCATTTTTGCCTACATTTGTATATAAACAGTGTCCTGCAAACCAGCTTCAGTTTTGCTGCTTCCCTTCTCTCCCTTGTGGCCTTTCCAGGCTACCAATATATATATATTACTTTAGTACTAAAGGGTGGGGGCATTGGTAACTCATACGTTGCCAGAGCGCCAGTGAGTACATATAAGTCAGCAGGGTGTTGTTTCTGAACACAGCGATCATGTCACAAAGCGACAAGAGCACCTGCAGGGTATAAAATTAACGTCTTGTTAGTGCGTTGAATATTTTATTATCTTAAACAAGTGAGAAACTAAGAAAGTTAATGAAGCCAAATAGAGAACAATACAAAGGAAAAAGATCTGAGATGCAGAAGTTCTATATTATCGGTATTCAGACAAAGCCAAGCGGATTGGAATTATAAAAGAGACATTTTTTCATTAGTTTATATAAAGGCTCCTTCAGTTTTTCACAGACTATGGATACCCACGTAGGGGTGCCTACACAGGACATTTTTGTGGTAGGAGGTGCGCAATCTCCAACCACACTTCTCCTGAGTCGGCATTGTTAAATACCAATGGCAAGTGAAGTGTATATACAGGACGACTGAAAACAAATGCCGACATAAGTGGAGAGCACATACAGCGCCTAGAATACGGCATAATCGCGTTGACACATCGGTTCTTGTCAAATCACCAAAGTTGAGCAACGTTGAGCCAGATTAGTACCAGATGGGTGACCATTTGGAATATATATATATAAATATACATAACTGCTGACTATCAACGCGATGGTTCTAGGTTCAATCCTCGGCTTGGGAGAGGTTCTAGTCTAGCGGCACAGATGAGTTGTGATACAACGAAACAGGACTGTATGTCGATGACGGCAAATATATTTTAAGCCCCCACCCCCTTTGGGTAGAGCACTGTCGTAAATAATCTCACCCGCTACTTAATTGGCTGAATTGTTTATTGATAAACAAGCGGTTTGAGCACTGTAAAAGTGGTGGACAGATGTTTGTTTAAAATAGGCATTTGGCGAGATTATTTACGGGGGCCGCTCCCGTAGGTAGATCGGTAGAACTGCTGACTGTCAACGCGATGGTTCTAGGTTCAATCCTCGGCTTGGGAGAGGTGCTAGTCTAGCGGCACTGATGAGTTGTGATACAACGAAACAGGACTGTATGTCGATGACTAATATATATATGTATATGAAAATTCTGAATTAGATTGTGTAGAATTACAACAAAACTTAATGTTTGACAAAGTAGCATAATTAATTTGCCTCATTCATTCAACCGTGCAGTATCATTTTAATTTTATTTACTAATAAGCGGAATTATAATTACCCATATCGATTTTGCTGATATCGTTTTCTCAGCTAATATGCGCCTTTCATTGAAAATCCATGGAATAAGGAAAAAACTATAAAAAATAATTCTATGTACTTATTTGCTAAACATTAAATACTGTGGTAATTAAAGCTAATTTGATTCAGAATTTCCATTTATGTTATTGCTCTCACATACTGAGCTTTCTTCATCTGCTTGGGATTGTTTTATAAACATTGCTACTCATGTTTATTTTGGATTTTAGATTTACAATATTATGCCGTCTGTAACCTTACGATATTTTAGTATTTCAGTTAATGTGTATATGTATTCCAGCATTTTTTCCAAACATTACCCAATTTTCAAATATATTCATCTTAACTAATTTTATATACGTGTCTGAGTCTGTTGTCTGAAAGTTATATGCTTTCTCGCTTCACCATTTGAAATAGTTTTGCCAAAGGGCTATGAAAAATGTGTTTTATTCAATAACTTGTGTGCCGTATATTTATTTACATACGAATAAATATAGATTGATGTTTATTATTGAGAGAAAGATATATTTATACACACATTATATATATATATATATATATATATATATATATATATATATATATAAGTTATAAATCCACTCAAGGATTTTTAGGCTTAAGCCTGAAGAATCCTAGAGTGGATGAAACGCGGAATATTCAGTGTAGCTTAATCGCCATATATATTTTATAACTTACTAACTAGCCCTACCAACGTATTCAGCACTCTTGAAGTAAGTACTTAAAGTTTACGCATAAATTTATACTTTCGTATATTAATTTATATGAGCAAATGAAGTAGTTATATATATATATATATATATATATATATATATATTATTCAATTTAGGTAAAAAAAATTGCTATAAGTCGCTACAATAAATCTACTGTTTCAGTAAAAAAAAATACACCGTCAAGTGACAATAAACCCCCTGTTTTAGTCGAGGCTAGTCCTTTAATGATTTTCATTAAAGAGCTAGCTTAAGATAGAAATAGCATTTTCATTAGTTTATCTCGTTTATATAGCACTTTAATTGGACTTTCATGCGGAGGTTTTAAATTGCATTTTCGTTCTGTCATGAGGTATTTTAAATAGTATTTTTATTGTAATATAATATCTGCTTAAGTTAGAAATAGCATTTTAACTGATCTCTCAGGCATAAGATTCAAATAGTATTTTTTTTTTGTTCGTAATGATCACTAAATTTTAAAATTACGTTTTCGCTTGTCTGTCGTGCCTGTCAATGTTTTAAATAATCATGACAGACAAGTGAAAGTTTTAATTCTAAATAGCATTTTTATTGAGCTGTAATGTTCGCTTAAATTTGGAATAGCATTTTTTTATCGATCAAACGTGTGTATTTAATTGACACATATTAAGAATATTGATTCTTAAACGTGTTTTTGTTTTTGTTTTGTTTTGTTTTTTGTTTTTGGGGGAAAAAAAGAGTTCAAGTGTGAAAGAATCGCCAGGTTTTTGCGACAGAATTTCAATAGATATTTTTTTGAATGAACAATAAAAAGAATTTTGATGAGCCTTGGCGTAAAGAAAATATAAATGAAAAGAAAAATTAAGATCAAAACTGCTGACTTCATCAAATTAGAACCAAAATTAAAAAACGATTTTGCACAATGGAATAAAAAAAATCAATTTCTTTAGTAAAATATTTCGATCATAATGCGGAGACGAATACATTTGAGCCACATGCACGGACCAGGGCAGCTGCAGAGCCAAAATATGAAGAAGCGTTACATGGAAACAAGAACATTGAAGATGCATGTCTATAAGTTCTATATCCTCTCTCCCATCCCCTTCCCATTACCCAATAACCACCCAAATGGCCGGGAAGGGTCAAGGAGGATGGAAAACCCAAGGAGAGACCACCGACGAGACCTCCACTTGAAAAGTGTGAAGAGAACTGGGACCTCAGGGGATGCTTATAGCCTCTCAAATCCTAGTAGAGAGAAATCAATGATAAGCAGCTGTTGCAATAATGCAAATTCATTTTCCAATGCTATAAGAAGAGGTGAAGAGCACTGAAAAACCGGGGAAACTTGTTGTCACCCAGCTTCCAGGGAATACCACAGGCTGTTTTCAAGGAGAGATCCTTTATGGCCTGTGTGAAAGCTCCTTCTGAACTACTACTACTACTACTACTACTACTACTAATAATAATAATAATAATAATAATAATAAAGGGTTTAACATCCATTTTACATGCTGATATGCGTTGGGGGACTTTAAGGAATTAATATTTAAAGAAACTTATCTTTGACCAGGTCTTTATTTATCCCTCTTTCTCTCTAGTTCATCTCTACCATTTCTTCACGTTCTTTTATTAACACCCCCCCGATCATCATCATCATACCGTACGAATCTAAATAGTTTGTTATTGACATTCGTTTCCCCGATGTTTTTCTAATTGGAATTTATTCTAGAAAGGCTAGGTAATTATGGGAGGGATTACATGAAGGTTGCCAACATTCTTAGTAAAAATGATTTCGGTGGACGATTTGGATTTGGATTTGGAAAACTCGGGGTGTAAGTCCATGTCGTTAACCATTTTCTCCCCTCAACGGTGTTACATCTACTAAGTCGAGAACTCTCATCGTTTTTTCTTTAATCTGTCCCTTCTATCGAAGTTTTCTCTTCTGCAAAATCTCTCTATGTTGTCAAGATTTTATTTCCCTCTAATTTCATCAGAACTAATCTTGTCTTTAACGCTTACATTGCATCATTCTTGTATCATTACTTCTCATGCAACGAATATCCCCAACCCTCACTTGCTAATTTCCACTTCCATGGATCATGGATGGTGTACAGTTCAGATCCTGCAGTTCAGAATAACAATCACACACGAATATAGCGTAGGAAGTTTTGGGACAAGAAAAAAATGTGGAAGTAGAACTACCAATACATCAGAGGTAGTTCTGACAACATTTCCTGGTAAGGGGAAGCGCATGGGGCGATTGATGATAAATTATCCCATTTATGAAATAAGAAAGTAAATCCTATCAAGAATAGTTCACTTGAATACATCCGAGGGAGTATAAAGGAATATATTTGTTTAATTTAAAAAAAAAAAAAATTGAAAGCTTTAAATCAAGTTTTTTTTTTAAATAAACATTTTCACATATCTGGAAATTGTAACCCAATATTTTTACTGCAAATTTGACGTTTTTTATGAAAAATTACGTTTGTACTGAAAGATATAAGAGCCATTTTGTTTTAATGTTTTGGTTGGTCATCGACATTCCTTTTATCCAATGGGAATGTGGCATGCGTTTTTCTCATCCAATCAGAATATGGCTAGGTTTTTCCCTTACAGCGACACCAATTTATTTAAACAAATGTTTATTTGGAATATTCCATTTTCCCCTGAAGGTGTGTACAGGATGATAAGAGTCATAGCGACAAGCGTAATAATCTATCTCTCTCTCTCTATATATATAAAAGTGAAAGTGCCTGTGTGTGTGTCTGTGTGTCTGTGTACATTTCTCTACGAAATAACCCTGTCAATTTTAAGCCTACAGATTCGAAATTTGATATCCAGGGTAATGAGATTTGGAAAAATCGATGTGATTGGTTTTCGGACAGAAATTTGGCGGTTAAGGGGTCAAAGTTCAACGATTTGACCGTTGAGAACTCTACCAAACTCCTCCTACAATTTTCGGTCTAAACACGTGAGATTTTAGATATAGGTTCCTTGGACAGGGATCTAACTTAATAACTTTATTTGAGCTCTAAACAATGAATTTTAAGGCGTCATAATAAGGGTCAAAGTTAAAAAATTGACCATTTTTTTTTTTTGCTCAGCATACACCTCAAAACACCCGAGCAACGCCGGGAATCCATTGCTAGTTATATATATAAAAGTGAACGTATCTGTGTGTGTGTGTGTGTGTACATTTTTCAACGCAATAACTGTCAATTTTTAGTCTACAGACTCGAAATTTGATGTACAGGGTACTGAGATTTAGGAAAATCTTTGTAATCCGTTTCTGGTCAGAAATTTGGTTGGTAAGGCGTCAATGTCCAACGATTTGACCTTTGAGAACTCTACCAAACTTCTCCGCCAACTAATATATTTTTTGTTTAATTCATATTGCTAATTTTTGTTAAGCTATTTTATTGATCTAGAAAGGGTATACACTATTTCACCATCAATATGACTAAAATTTTATTCCCAGATTTGAGACAATATTGCTAATCTTTGTTAATCCTTTTTATAGATCCAAATTTCTTATCTAATAATCCATTGTGTTTATTTCTACAAATGTGTTTCTAGTGTAGAATATTAGATTCCAGATTTGCTTGCTAGATTTGAATCATTCATCACATCTAATTTACATCATTCTTAGCTATTTAACTCTATATTAACTTTGGCCTTACACGCAAGAACCTTTATTTTTCCCAGAATATTTTTTCTCTCGGCTACATATAAAACGTGGTAGTAAAAATCTATTCCTATGAATACATCCCTGTATGTAGCTTACAGTTTAAGTCATCTCTTTTTGGCTTAAAATTTTTTCGTATATGAACGATTACTCAATTATATAAACCCAGTAAAATTCGGAATGCTACAAATAAGACTATAAATATATATATATATATATATATATATATATATATATATATATATATATACACTAGCGATGGTACCCAGCGTTGCCAGGGTGTAGCGAGGTTGTGTAGTAACGAACTCCGAGGGGAGGGGATATTATAAAATGTAGTTATAGCGGGGGCGGAGGAATCAAAACAACAGGTAGCCCGGGTGGAGAGAGGTGGTAAAGCAAAAACGTTGTAGTAGGCAAGCAGGTTTGAACCTGTAACGCAAAGGAAGAAGAGAAGGTGAAAAAAAAAACTAACCGGATGTTGCGAGCGTTGGAATTAAGTCTAATCAATCGAAAGGAGACGATGACTTGCGAAAATATCGACGAAAAAGCCGACCCCTCCCTGTCGAAAACTGCCCAGTTGAGGATGAAGGAATTAATGTTTTTGGTCAATCTTTTGATATTTGAATTGACCAAGCTTTCAAACGATACCACTTTTGTCACGTTCCGACGCCTCCATCGAAAGTTTTTCCGAGACATACGAACACACACACATTTTGCCTTTTATAGAATAGATTATTTAAATATTGGTTAAATCCTATTTCGGTCACCTTAATTGGTTTCAACACTACTATAGAACAACTTATTTTTCTTAAACTATATTTTAGTAAAGAAAATTAAAAAAAAAAACATTTTATGAAAGCCCGATAGACCCCATAATTTTATTATTCCACAACTGTTCAAACTGAAACATGCTTATCACAATATTCTTATGTGGATCTATATTAAAAACCTTGTTTAACTTTGTGACATATTTCCATTCTATGGAGGTTAAAATGGTCTTTTTGCTCCTTGATACCTCGTCTATCATTGTATGTGGCCAGTTTAGTATAATAGTAAACCATATTGGAACCTATTCGTGTAAAGACACACACAGAACTCAGCTTATATATACATAAACTAGCAGATGTATCAGGTGTTGCCCAGTATTATTATGTGTCCTTTAAAAAACGAATTAAAAGAAAACGGAAAGAAACTGAGATATGTGCATGCGAGTATTATGTTTTTTTTTCTAAACACTTCACGTCTTTTCATTAAAAAAAAAAGAATACTCGAGCTAAGATTGAAACCAAACCTAAAGACATTGAGTCAAGTATGATAACCTTTATGCTAGCTTGACATGACTTTTAAGGGTACATTCAAATCTCTTGAAACAGTTGACAAAGAAAAGAAATCTGATGACACCCACCGAAGTACAAATTTTTTCAGTTTTTACCGCTTAGCAAAAAACCGCGTGAAAACTGATGAAATATTCTTCTACAAATTTGATTACTCCATATACTAAATCTTAGGTATGTAGATCAAAGACTTGTAGAGTATATAGGTTGGGAAGCGTCATCACACACATTCTCGCTTTTATTGATATATGATTTGACCTCCGTTCTGTCTCAACAATAGATACGATCTGAAAGAGTGCCTGCTCAAATGGATTGCGGAGGGTTAAATAATTCCCAAGCTTACGTCTCTAAAGTCAAAACTGCTTGATTCCAGTGGAAATGAAAAGGTCTAAGACAACTGTTAACAATGCCAAGATAAGTGGAGAGCACATATAAAACTGGATATTCACAAATAGTTTCCCAGTTTAGTACTGACCAGGCTAAACGATTCTTAACATCAGTGATCTAAAAGTAACCGGCGTATCAGCGTGAATATACAGGGTGCTTCAATAAAATGCATACACTCTTTAAAGTATCGCAACTTGCTACATGAATACGCTATGCCACGTTTCCAATAGATGTTTAGGAATAAAGAATGACACTTCCAGCAGTATGGAATACTTCCCCACTATCATCATGACGTAAGAGCATATCTTGATAGTCACCTGTAAAACATATACTTAGGAGGAAGATGAAGTATCGAGTACTGTCCACACTAATTGGATGTGACCCCCTCCCCTGAATTTTTCACTGGGGGGGTGGGGTGAGGGCATGTTAAACACAGGGTTCGCACCACAAAACGAGCTACAATGTATGAGTTGAGAGAAACTATTGAAAGAAGATGTGTCAATATACCAATTGAATTGATTAGGAACGTTTTTGATTCAATCAGCGAGCGTTGTCATCTATTCATGGACCATAATGACCAATAATTTCCGATGATTAGCTGGTTTCTATATTTGTTATCGGTATTTTGACGTATGATACTTTTCTTTCTTGTTTTATGGTCTTGTTTTATGGTGTATACATTTTATTGGGACATCCTGTATATATATATATATATATATATATATATATATATATATATATATATATATATATATATTAACATGGTAGTTAAAAGCACTATTTAGAGATTTCTGCCTATCATCTCGTCAAAAGAAAATCAATAGCATAATTCAAAATTCTATCACTGGGGAAAATAAAGATCACTGGGGGAATATTAGGTGCCAGAATCGATCAAAATAAACAATTTAATTAGATATACTTGAAAGGCGATTAAAATGGAACCAGCTGGGAGACAAAAAAGGGTTTCAAAATTCCTCAATGAGATTTAACGCTGTCAGCACAAAGTAGGTTTTCGAATAGTGGTAGCGACGGATCCCAACATTTTGAAATGACTATTTTAGAAATCCGCTCTACGTAAAACCTTACACCACTCTATTTTATACATTATATATGAATCATTGAAGCTGGTATATATTTAATTGCCGCCCACATCGGCAATATTTGGCACAAGGCCTGGAAAGTGGGATACCCGCAGGCTCCCCTAAAGGAGGGGCACTCCGGCAATTTTAAAAATTGCCTGAGTAACCCCGTCAGCATTCCCCGGTCGGGGCGCCTCAGGCAGCAAGCAATAAACTTGCCCCACCGGAAAGCCCGGTGGCAAGGCCTGGGAGGGTGGACCTCCTAGGTATTACCCAGGCGGTGTACCTCAGTCCAACAGGTGCTGGGCCGGTTCCCTGCCCCTCACCTGTTGGGCTGAGTGTCAAGTGACGAATCCTTGACTGGTACTACCCTGTCTCCCTGCAGCCGAAGCCGCGAGGAGACATCCCATCAAAAGAGTGTTTTAATGGGGTATTTGAATGAGCTAATTGAAGCTGGTAATTATAAAGATTCGAAACGAAAAAGAAATTCTTTACTTGAATGTTTGCATTAATGTACCGATGCTATGGGATCCAATTTCGGATGGATCCAATACCAAATGAGTCTAATACCAAATTGATCCAATTCTCAAACACAAAATAAACGAGAGAAATACAAAACAATTCAAAAATTGCAATTTCCACTGCAGAGAAATGAAAATGTTGCGATTTAACACATTCACCCAATCTAGCAACTTCCGGTTTTGAAACTCACCGGAAATCACCGGTGTTACTTAATTTGAAAGCCCCGCGAATATCAAGTTTTTTTACTGAATCTATTACGATCGTTGCCGCAACATACCGTGGGATACCGCGAGGTTAAATACCAGGTTGGGAAACTGGCGCGGTCTATCCTTCTCTCGAGGGTAGATGGGACTCCTTTAAGCCGTGGTAGGCACCCCGTCTAGTGATCGCGTCACGATAAAAAAAATACCCTTTGATAGCTCTGGCGAACATTTAGCTATCGACAAAATTTGAATTACGCTACAAATTCGCGTAGTGAGTTTAATCTCGGCTACGGTCGCGCTGTTTTTTTTTCTGGGTTGGTTGGATATTGACCGATGATACTGGTAAAAGTTTTGTCAGTTGTTTTAGAATAATAGCAAATATTTAGAACACATATATATTTACATTAAATTAGGTATGCTAACTCGAAAATGTTATCACAATTTAGTTGACAACTTAGAAATAAAGACTTGTAAAAACTTAAGATGATTATCTTAGTAACATATGCTAATCACGAGAACAAGGACAACGGCATTCCCTTTTCATTGTGTTGACTCTCGAGTGTGTATCCTTTGATATCTTATATGCTTTTATATAGAGTGATGTGGTTCTCGGTTGATTAACTGTGTCTAACTGTGTCGGATATATACTAGAGAGTCAAAACAATGAAAATAATATGCTGTTGTCATAGCCCTACTAATGACATCATTTAGAGAGGGAGATGGTCTTTTGGGATGTGTGGAAATTCGTTAAAGAAACCAGCTAGAGTTGGGTCATTGAAGAGAGGCGTTAGAGTTGAGGAGCCGACCGGTCGTAATGGCTCGAAGAACCCGAGGAAGTGAGGAATCAACGCATATCAAATAAAAGAAAGGATGGGCCAGAGTTGCAGCTTTCCAAGGGAGGAAACATCAGAAGGATATCCACCCTTCCCATAAACACACCAAGAGATAGGGTGAACCTGGGATCAACTGTGCCTTTGTCATGTAAGTGCCCACCTATTGGCTCATAAGGATGGGCGCAGTGGCAACTAGTAAGCTGATTGGCTAACTAGAAAATTCAATAGCATGTGCGTATATATAATTGCACGTTGACCACAACTTTTCGCATAAGCCTGACGAATTCTCATGAAGATAAAACGCGGAATATTCTGTGTAGCGTAATTACCCTATATATTTTCATAACTTACTTCCAGGCTCTACCTTTGTATTGAGCACTTTTGAAGTAAATACTGAAAATTTACGCTTAAAATTATATCTTAGTATATTAATTCATGTGATATGGGTCGATGGGTAGAACTACCAACTGTCAGCGCGATGGTTCTAAGTTCAATCCTCGGCTTAGGAGAGGTACTATTCTAGCGGCACTGATGAGTTGTGATACAACGAGACAGTACTGTATGTTGATGACTACAAATATATTTTAAGCCTCCCTATTTGGGTAGGGCATTGTCATACATAATCTCACCTGCAACTTAATTGGCTGAAAAATTCGAGGTTCGCTGTTTGTAAACAAGCGATTTGAGCACTATAAAAGTGGTGGAAAAATGTTTTTTTTTTTTAATAGACATTTGTCCAGGTTACTTGCGGGTACCGCTCCCCTTGGTCGATGGGTAGAACTATCAACTGTTAAAGCGATGGTTCTAAGTTCAATCCTCGGCTTGGGAGAGGTGCTATTCTAGCAGCACTACTGAGTTGTGATACAACGGAACAGTACTGTATGTCGATAACTACAAATATATATATATGTATATATAACTGCTTCATTTACTGACATAAAATTAATATACGAAAGTATAGATTTATGCGTAAACTTTAAGTATTTACTTCAAAAGTGCTCAATACGTAGGTAGAGCTAGTTAGTAATTTATAAAATATATATGGCGAATAAGCTACACTGAATATTCGGCGTTTCATCCACTCTAGGATTCCTCAGGCTTATGCGCGAATTCTGTGGTCATATAAAAACGATAAACAACCACAGAATTCGCGCATAAGCCTGAGAAATCCTAGAGTGGATGAAACGCCGAATATTCAGTGTAGCTTAATCGCTATATATATTTTATAAATTACTATATATATATATATATATATATATATATATATATATACGGCACAATCACGTTGACACATCGGTTCTCGTCAGATCACCGATATTAAGCAACGTTGAGCCTGACTATTACCAGATGGGTGACTATTTGGGAAGGCTAGGCAGCGTATGTGCTTTCCGCTTATCTCGGCATTGTTTCCAGTCGTCCTGAACTTCCACTTTCCACTGATATTCAACAAGGTCGACTCAGGAAAGGCTTGGTTGAAGATTGCACAACTCTTGCCACAAAAATTCCACGCGCAAACACTCTTACAGTGTGTATCCATAGTCTGTGTAGACTGAAGTAAGCCATATATATATATATATATATATATATATATATATATAATATTGTTTGCAGTATTTACTATTTTTGTAAAAATTAGCTCATGTGTATTCTTATATCTTAACATACTTTGAAGATCCCGTCGAAAATGTCAGTAATATTGTTTACTTCCGGGTAGTGATGGGATGATTCCAATATTTTTTCCGATTCAGATACAATTACCGATTTTATTATAAATTTCTGATTGCGATACAATTCCCGACTCCGATTCTTTTTAAATTTCTAAATATTAAGTTGTTATTTTTCGGTGGGTGGTCTGTTACCGAATAACCCATGCACTATGTCCATATCTTTTGGCAAATGTAAAAATATATTCATGGGTGTGGCCTATATATGTGTTTTTGTTTTATTGGAAGCATAAAATCTATAAGTGGTTATCATCTCATCATTAATACGAGTCGGGGAAAATTTAATTTCTAATCAAAAACAAAGAAATAAAGAACAATAAAAAGTATCGTTTTACGTATCGGAAATAAAGACAGAAAATTTTCCGATTTCGATACTTCCAAGCGTTCGTAATTTTTCGATTCTCTATTAATCGTCCCAACCCTACTTCCGGGGAGTTTCAAAACTGGAAGTCGTTTTGATCTGTAAATATGCGAAATAGTCTAGCTTCATGTAGATGCATTTGGTATGAACTGTTGGTAAAAGTAAATTCAATTCTGGAGAAAATATTGTTTTTATATTGCTCTTATTATCCCAGCAGGCAAGAAAAGGAAACAGGAAACGATTCACATCTCTACGATATTTGACCTTTAAGATGTCACAAACTTTTCCATTCAAACACGGCCATTGTTATGTAACACACGGAATATTATTGCCACATCTTGTAAAATCGCCAACTAAGAAAAAGGATACCTTTCCACAGAAATCACATGGTCTCGTGAATTCCGTCGAAGGCACTCTCTGAAACTTAAGGTGTAAATGGAACTTTTCTATTCAAACGTCGCTTAAAATGTTAAAATAATGATTTCAATATGAACCTTAATATAAGTGAACAAATACGTAATAAAAAAAAAAACCTTTTCGTTTTCAGAAAATTACTTTTTTTCCAAAAGAAAAAAAAACATTAGAAAAACCAATTTCCATAACACTTCTCACGTTTCCCCAACATTTCAGGCGGTCAATTTCAAATTCCATTTACATTTTCAATTTCCTTTTTCCTAAAAATTTGCAGGTTTAAATTATTGTCTTATAATATCTTTTTCATGTGTCCTCGCACTATCATAAATGCTTTGTCAATAGCAGTCGGCTTGCCATTATTCAGTGTAGAATTTTTAAATAGACGTCCATATATATTTCTAAGAAGCTCTGTCCGTAGGTCCATCACACGTCAATTGGAAACAGAAAATAAAATCTGTTGGTGCACTTTAGATGCGCACAAGTACCAATACAATAGATCCTGTCTTCCGAGTGTCTGTTCTGGTTAAGTTTGAAATAAAACTTTCATTAGTCTGTCATGCTTAAGATTAAAATAGCATTTTATTTAGTCTGCTACATTCAAAACTTAAATAATTTTTTTGCTTTTGTGCCATGCTTAAGTTTGAAATAGCATTTTGTTTAGTCTGCTACATTCAAGACTAAAATAATTTTTGGCTTTTGTGTAATGCTAAAGTTTGAAATAGAATTTTGTTTAGTCTGCTACATTCAAGACTAAAATAATTTTTGGCTTTTGTGTAATGCTTAAGTTTGAAATAGCATTTTGTTTAGTCTGCTACATTCAAGACTAAAATAATGTTTGGCTTTTGTGTCGTGCTTAAGAGTGAAATAGAATTTTTACTCTCGTATGAAGCTGAAGTTTGAAATCGCATTATCATTACTGCGTTATGCTTACATTTAAAATAGCATTATCGTTCCGGTGTCATGCTTAAATTTGAAATATCATCTTCGATCCTGTGTCGTCAAAACTTTATTAATTGTATTTTCGATCCTATATTGTGTTTACGTTTAGAAAAGCAATTTTGCTTTTGTATTGTGCTTAAGTTTAAAATAGGATTTTCGTTAATCGGTGTAACTTAAGTTTTAACATTTTTGATCAAGCAGGGTCATATTTACAAGAACCCTGCAAAAATGGAGAGCCAGTCAAATCCTTTCTGCCTGGATGTAAATGCCAGCCAAGGAAAAGAATAAGAGCCGGTTTGTAAAGTTGAAGATATATGGAATTTAGGTATGTTTTGGATTTTCAGAAGTAGAAAATTTCATTCTCTTGTTGGATAGTAATAATTCAAAGAGTTAACTTGGATGTGGCCCAAGAGCGATATCTTTATGATAATTCTGGATCAACGTCATTTTCTATCTTTGTCATTTACAAATAAACACATTATGTTGCGTTTCACTTTTGAAACATCCGCAATAATTAACGTTTAAGTCAATTACCTTACATATTTAACCCGCCATTTAATATATTTGAATACCATGTAAAACTTAAGCCAGGTGCAAATATGAAAATGCTATTTCAAACGTAAGCATGACAAATGTGTACAAAAATGCTTTTCGAAGTTATAATTACAAATCTGAAAAATTTCAAACGTAAGTACGGCGAAGAAGCGAAATTGCTTAGTCCGTAATTTACAATAATAATAAAAAAAATAAAACATGTGCAAGCTGTTTTTTCCGACAACCGTTCAGCTTATACACAGTAGGATCAATATAAAAACGTAAGAACATAGACAGACTGGCCAAATGGAACCTTGTCTGGGAGTCAACACGTTGTAATCTCAATCACAAAAGAGACCAATGCAAAAAATAGGAGAGAACTTCACGTTTCGTTTTTCGTTATACAGCGATATTTATTTACTCATTCTCTCGTTACCGCTATGATGTCTATCACGTGATCGTCTTCTCCAACGTCATCCACGCCTCTTACGTGATTTCGAACGTTCTCTTTGTCTCTAACGTGATCTCCTTTTTAACATCTTCAGTGACGTCAATTCGCATGCATTTGAATATAGCCGTCCGCGGTATTTTACACAAAGGGAGAGAATAAAGAGAGAGAGAGAGAGAGAAAGAAAGAGAGAGAGAAAGAAAGAGAGAGAGAAAAAGAGAGAAGAGAGAGAGAGACTGGAGGAAGAGAAGCTCATTACAGCGAATTATGTCGCCAAAGAAGAAACCCGACCGGAATAAAATTTCATATTTTGCCTGTTGCGATTGCTGATGTTTGTTTCTTCTTGAGCGTGCATCAATCAGACGTTCATATAAGAATTAATTCCGTCAATAACCTGGACATTTGATCTTTCTGATCCAAAAAGATCTCGGCGCCCTCGTTCTGTTCACTGTAACGCATTCTTCTCTTAAAATATGGATCCTGGAATTAGTTCCATCCATAAATAACATTGAACGGTTCCTTTATTGAATTTCAGCCAAAAATCTTTCGCATTTCCTTGCTTTCAAGAAATATTACTCCCTTTCATGTTCGTAACAAGCACTTTGCAAAGTTAGCGCATGAAGATGTATTACAGCAATCTGCTTTGATATCTCGAATTAATACTTTCGAGTAATGTCATTAAAGGTTTCTCTCGAAAGGTAGGGTTTGGACTTGCACTAATTAAATCAGCCACACTATTTCTTTATATGTTAAGAACTTTGATCTTACGCCTTCGTTCCTTTGAATCGGGTGTAATGCGATAGGGGCAAGAGAAGTTTACCGATGAGAAAGAAAAGAACTGAAACAATGAAATAAAGAGGCGAATCATTTTGTTTAACAAATGCAACAGTGTCAGGATTTTTATGGCGTCAGTCAACGGACAATGCGCATAATAGTCTATTAGGATTCGATAAGCAAATAAAATTATTCCGACAAGGATTCTATTATATGTTGGAAACGATTGTAAATGTGAGGGAAGTGGGTTACATAAACAATAAAGGGTGTTCCAATAAAATGTATACACTCTTTAAATTAACATAAAACCAACATTTATTAAAAGAAAGAAAAGGTCCATGCATCAGAACACTGTGAACAAATATAGCAACCAGCTAATTATCGAAAGTTCAAATTGTTGGATATTGTGGTTCATGAACAGCTAACAACGCTCACTAATTGAATCGTAATCAGTTCAATTGGTATGTTGACACATCTTCTTTCAATGGTTGCTTTCAACACATTGTAGCTCGTTTTGTGGTGTGAACCTGTGTTTAAAATGTTTCCCACAAAAAGAAAATACATGGGGGAGGGTCAAATCTTGTGAGCATGGACAGTACTCGACACTTCCTCTTCGTCCTACCTATCTGTTTCGCAGGTGACTATCAAGATATGCTCTTACGTCATGATAGTGGTTAAGTGCTCCATCCTGCTGGAAGTGCCTCTGTAACGATAAACATCATTTGGGAACGTTGCATGACGTATTCATATACCAAGTTAGGATAATTTAAAGAGCGTGTAAATTTTATTGGGACATCCTACATATCAGGTTGACAACAAAGTTCTGGTGGTTTTAAACTTTTAAATTCAGATGTATATATCTCGGCTGAAGCAAAAATTATTGTTCGAAATAAGCATCATCGGGAGCAACACACGTTTGCTAACGCAAAACAAGTGAACTTATGCTAGTAACGTAAAAATCTTGCGTTCTGGTGGTGATTATGTAGCTTAGGTTTTTGAAGCATTTTTAACGCAGAAAGTTGCGAAATACTTGAAGAAGTGGTAGTCGGTAGGTGAGAGGTCTGGATAGTATGGTGGATGAGTCAAAGTTTCGTAGCACAATTTCTTTAACTTCTGCAGGTGCGGTCAGGATTTTATCGTGGGCTGGAGGGGGAGGGAGAATTGGGCTGCTTCTGTTTACTAATGTTGGGTTTTATTGTCGAAGTGTCTGATGAAATTCATCCCTCTGTTGACAGTACTTCACCACTGTAAAGTTTTCGTCTGCATAAAAGAAAACTGATGGATGTCCCCTGTCGCAGAACACTAACAGAACAGGCAGCATGACCTTGTTTTGGTGCAATTCTGGCTTAGTAAATTGTCGTGGAGCTTCGTTGGCGTCTAACCACTGAGCTGAGCGCCGCCGGTTGTCGTAAAGAACCCACTTTTCATCGAAAATCACAACCCGATCGAGAAACGTGCCGTTCTTATTGTGCTAAAGAAGATAGAATGACACTTCATAACGACGTTTCTTTTGGTTATCGTTTAATTTGTGACGTGGTTGGAAATCGTCGTATACGTTACCTCTAGTTCAAAAGCAATTTCTCGTAGATTGGCTTTGACTAAGGCTCTTCATTGGTCGTTGTCAACATCCGATGGCCGATCACTACGCTCATCATCTTTGACTCTCGTCGCCGCCATGAAATTTCTTAAATCACTATTGTGTTTTTCGTTCAGTAGTGGTTCCTGGACCAAACTCTTCGTCGATATCGCAAGCTGTTTCCGCAGCTTTTCGGCCTAGCTTGAATTGATATAAAAATGTACGAATTCGTTTTCTTTGCCATCTTGTATTCAACGTTCTAAAAACAAGATAATTGTTTTCAAGCGATTGCAATTTAAACGATTAGATAGAGCGAAAAACGCTCTTAAAAATGATGATATATGAAATAATGGTATTATAGCAAAAACTTATTTGAAAACACATAATTTGAAATTAAAATTTAAAAAAGTTCTTTCTCGTCAACCTAATAGATAAACATAGAGAGAAAAAAAGAGGGACAAGGAAAGAGAGAGAGTCAGAAAGAGAGAGGGGGAGATATTATTACACAATATACTATAGTTTACATTGCACTGTAGAGAATCTATTGTTGATTTTGTAAAATTATTTCTTATATATAATGATTTGCATTAAAGTTTAAAATGCAAATGTCAAGTATTATGCTTCAGTTGTGTTCTAAACAGAAATATTCATTTCGAATACGCCCCTGTCATATCAAAGAACATACTGTTGATTTTTATGGCTGGCTTTACTGCTTGTGCGGTGATAATGGCTTGGATGAAAATTTAAATGGATTGAAGTTTACAATTTAAAAAAAAATCAAATACCAAGGTGCAATTATACTTTAAACAGAAACGTTCATTTCACACGCGCACCTGTTATATAAAAAACCTTCTGTTGATGTTATATGTCGAGCTTGTGTGGCAACAAAACTTTTTAAATGCACTTGTGTTGTAAGGCAGTGTTAAGTGTTAATTTTGTTCCAAATTGTCTGTTGCTTCTTTCATCGGATTATTTCGATCATCGATCATCGATTATCGATTATGGATACTTACCGAAGATATTCCGACAGAAAACCTAACTAAGAACACTGCTAGGCACTTCGTGTGAAATTTCCTAAAAATCGGCCCAGCCGTTTCGAGACAATAGGGAACGAACTCATGCGCACACAAATTTTTCCTTTTATATAATAGTATATATATATAATAAAAAAAAATCACGAAATGTAAAACAACCCTAGAAAATGTTACCGTATTCGGCTGTTATATAATAAATAAGTGATAAAAAAAAATCCTTTGATAACATCCGAATATTGTTCACTTTTTTCTTGGGTTTTATTACATTTCGTGATTTTTTTTAATTTAATCGACTTATTTATTTTATAACATCCGAATATGGTTCACTTTTTTCTCATCATATATATATGTGTACACAAATCTACCTATACATGTATACACATATATACATACATACGTATATTTATATATATATATATATATATATATATATATATATATATATATATATAGCATTTCATCGAATGCATGAAAATTGTTAAACAAAATGTTTTTACTATAGGCTTTAAAAATAAAGCTACAAGATTCAATTTGAAATTAATTCATCTTCAAAGTGCACTTTTATAAATTTTACAAAGTAAGGCATAAAAAATGTAATACCTTACTTTGTAAAATGTATAAAAGTGCACTTTGAGGATAAATAAATTACAAATTGAATGTTGTACCTTTATTTTAAAGCCTATAGTAAAAACATTTTGTTTAACAATTTTCATGCCTTGGATGAAATGCTTTTCTAACTTGTATAATCTCTTTTTAAGATTATATTTTATTTAATTTATTAATTTGGATTTAAAAAAATGAATGAGGTTTTGCATGTATTTATAAAAAAACTCTCCTACTCTCTATTTCAGTTTGCATTTCTCTTCACACCTCAACTTATTTTTGCGACCCCCTCTTTGTATTCTTACAGGTCTGAATATTTTCTCTGTTTCAGTTTGTATTTCTCCCCACATCACACCTCTTTTTTTGCAACTCCCTCTTTGTCATACATGTCTGAATAATGAGAAAATCTGAATTTTTCAACAAAAACCTTAAAATAATATTTTAAATTATTTTTTTTTAAACTTCTTTCAGAATAGAAAATGTTTACAATTTAATAAGGAACATATTTCATATATGTTTCATTAACGAGACAGTACATAACGAGAAAAATAGATATGAAAATTTCAAAAGGACTGTATAACTGGTTACGGTCAATAGTAGTCCTCGCATGCGAAAGTCTTTGTTATTGTTATTCTATTATTATAATTATTATTATTATTATTATTATTATTTAAAACATTTTGTGTCCTGCTCTTTCGGGCGGGGACTTATATATATATAATATAAAGCTGAACATCTTTGTGTGTGTCAGGTCACGAATAGTCTCCTATATGGTTGCCTATTATAGAAAACTGATCACATATTGATAGAAGATGTATCGAAACAAAAGAATGGGTATGTTTGATCTGGCATAATGATGATTCATTAAAATTATGGGGTGTGAGTAAGCGCCTGGTCCACAAAGTATGGAAATAAAAAATTTAAAAATGAAAAAAAAAAAAAACGTTTACAAGTGTTTTTGATATAGATGTGTATATTTTAATTAGTATGCTTTTACTTAAATAGGGATGGTATAATAAAATTGAGGGGTCTGCGTTCGCGCTTGGCCTCCATAGAATGGACATAGGCACAAACTTTAATAAAGACTTTTTCATATTTTTTTCATATCTATCTGCGTAAGTATACTTTGATAATTATGTTTCAGTTTGAAGAAATATGGTATCATAAAATTATGGGGTGTTCGTTCCCGCCTGACATCCATAGAGTGGAAATATGCCACAAAGTTTAACAAGTTTTTTTTTATATAGATCCACAGAATATTGTGATAAGTGTTTCAGTGTGAACAGGTATGGTATAATAAATTATGGTGTTTATCTATTTTATTTTTACTTTCATCATATTTTGCTTTGGTTTTGATACCTCAAAATTCGAAGCTATCTCTTTACATCCCTTTCTTTTCATCACCTATCATACTTTCATAAATCAGAGTCCATTTCTGTAGGCTGTTTTGGAACCCAGTCAACGACGGGAACTTTTGCTAGTGCATATATGTATATACATACATAAATATATATTTATACATATATATACATCTATACACACATACATAAATACATATAAGCATATGCTTATACATATATATTAATATAAACATATACGTATATATATACATATATACACACATATATACATATATGCTATACGTATATATATATATATATCAATATAGACATATACATATATGCATATACATACACACATATGTTCATGTATGTATATATATATATATATATATATACGTACACATATGAATTGTATACGGCACAATCACGTTGACACACTAGTTCTCGCCAGATAACAAAAGTTAAGCAACGATGAGCCTGCCAAGTACTAGATGGGTGACCACTTGGGAAAGCTGCCCGTTCCACAGCAGATATCCTTACTGTAATCTCTGATCGTACATACGGTTCATTGGACAAAGCAGTATAACGGTAGCCCTCGATATATCTAAGGCTTTTGATGGAGTATGGCACGATTTTAAGGAAAATCAGATCCTATGGGATCACTGGAAGAATACATAATGTAATTAAATCCTTCTTAAGTAAGAGAAAAATCCAGGTTGTCCTCGACGGTCGTACATCTAAACAATATGGTATTAATGCGGGAGTACCTCAGGTGTGTCCTGGGACTTTCGTCATTCCTGATATTCATAAATGACCTCTCTGTTAAAATTGTTTATGAAATGGGTACATTTGCTAATGCCTTCACTCTCTACAACAGGCACAAGAGGAAAACAAATAAACGCATATCGAAGGAAATGAAAGAAACACTAGATGAAGACCTCCAATCCGTAGTGGAATGGGCATAAAAATGGATTGTCATATTCAATGCTGCCAGGACTAAGCTGATTCCCTTCAATAATTACAAGAAACTTTCTCTACCACCAATAGCAATGCCCAAAACACATTACCTGAAAGTATTTCCTGTAAACTCCTTGGCCTAACGCTCACAGGGTAGATGAACTGGAATAGATACATGGAGAGTATTGCCAAAGCTGCTGCGAAGAAGGTGGGCTCTCTTTAGTGTGCTAGAAAGCTGCTTACGCCTGAAAGTATCCTGTACCTCTATAAGGCCACCATTCGCCCATGTATGGAGTATTGTTGTCATATTTGGGCTGGTGCATCTACTACTTGTCTCACTCCTGGACAGGGTTCAAAAAGTCGCCAACCTGATAAGTCTTTAAGTGTCATCTAAGCTTCAGCCTCTCTCCCATCGACGAAATGTTGCATCCCTCTTCCTGTTCTACAAGTACTTTAATAGTGAATTTTCTGACGAACTACAACCACTTGTACCCCTTCGGCGTAAATACCTCCGACAAACAGCCAAATCCCACCCCTACACAGTAGATATCCCTAGGTGTAAGAAAGCCTTCTATTCCAATAGTTTCTTCCTCAGAACTGCTAGATTTGAAACTCCCTTCCGGAATTTTGCTTTGCCAACCGCACTGACATGCAGAAGTTCAAGTGTAATGTGAACATATATCTTGCTACTCATCTCCCTTCATATTATCCCGTAAACTTATGTACCCGATAGTAGCCCCATACTTCAAAGCGAAACCGTGCCTTGTTTGGGGTGAAAATTTAATTAAAAAAAATGTACTTTGCCAAGTCGTAGAAAGTTCCAAGTAGGTATCTGGGGTTACATTCATCCAGTGGGAGATATGTACCCCCACTCTTCGTTAAGACATGCATCTAGCAGAAGGAAAACTGATTTAAAAACTTGGGATCTGTTGTATACTCTGTCTGCTGGCAGTCATCTGCACCGACAAAGATTAGCAGTAATAACAAAAAGGGTGGTTGATTCTACACAAAACCTACACCACAATAGAAAAATCATGTGTTGATGTCCGAACAACTTAGCTGTTGTGTCAGAGACTTATTCGTCGAAATTTACAGGAAAGTTCATTACATATATTAAAAACACTGCTAATTTTTTTAGTTCGGAGGTAATTCAAATAATACAGAAAAGGAATAATAATAATAATAATAATAATAATAATAATAATAATAATAATAATAATATCGTTAACATATAGTTTCCATCGATATTACATTTCAACCCCATATAAAATATAATCTATATATTAATAGGATAGCGTGTGTGCTATTTATTTTGTGTGTCACGCTTACATCCGAGTGACTGTCGTTTAATTGTTACGGGCTTCCATATATTGTGATAAATAATTTTACCAAGAATTCTTCATAAGTTTTGGTTTCGGTTTTGATTTCGATTATAGCATGTGGCACTGAAGTCATTTTTTTTTTATAAATAATCTTTCCAAAAAATCTTCCCAAGGTTTGGTTTTGAGGAGAGCTGATGGAAATCTTGTAATTCATATTTTTTATAATTAAATTTATCAAGAATTCTTCAGGTTTTAGTTTCGGTTTCGATCATGGCTGAACGAACTCAAGTTATATATATATATATATATATATATATATATATATATATATATATATGTAGTTTTGGTTTCGGTTTCGATTCAAGTTGATGTACCCAAGTCATATATATTTTTATTCTTTAAATCGTAACTTTTATATATATTATAGAGTCGATAGAACATTAAATCTATAATAATATATACGAAACCTGCATGCATTAGAATATCATATTTTAGCGTATTTTATGCCGGGGGTCCTTGCTAGCTTAGATAAATACTTTTGCAGTTTTAACAAAAGAACTACAATAAGATCAGGCCGTCTCCATTTATACTGGACATCCACAGAATACCAACATATTACATATGAACGAGTCCCATATGGAATTTCCACAGGTCCCGCTAGTAATGAATTAATAAATAAAAACAAAACATTAAAGAAACATCAAACAAATTCAATGGCTTAAGTTTTATGTCCCTTTTAATGTCAGTTTTGTACCATTGGGGATGTGACCCGCATCTAAATCGTAGACACCAGTTGATTGGCTCAAGTTCCAGATCGGATGAATACCCAGTCTTGCGATACTTATATTTGAAATGCATAACATGACAATATTTCCTGGGAATGCTAATTGATTGCTGAGCGTGGAAACGTGTTTGTTACGCTCCGGTACTTTGACACTTTTGGCTCCAAGTTAGACGAGCCCAAAACAAGCAAATGTCTTCAGACAAAAGCAGCAACGTTATTGCCTTTCAACGCTTGACTGGTTCATGTCGTATTGTGGCGACTAAAAAGCAACCATAAAGAAAAAAAAAATCCCAAAGAAAAAACTCCAAAAAAACAAAAAAAAAAAACAAAAAAAAAAACAAACAAGTAAAATAATGAAAACAAATTACTTGGCATGATATTCATGAATTCAGCAGACGTTTACCGGCATCATACTGTAATTTTCTTTCATTACTGAATTCTGTTTTTAATTCTTCGAAATATTCTCGCTTAGGAACCAAAATTTCAGGTTTCTTAAAAAACAATAGACGGTGTCTGTCGCTTAAAACACAGAGATCATTTTAAAATACTATACCCCTTCTGGTGTTATAAACCGAGAGTCATTAGTTGAATGGCTGAGTGATTGATGGATAGGAGGTTAGAATTTAACCTTGAATTTAATGGAAGTTTGTGGATCACACGGAGGAGGAAATTTCGGTCGATTTCTAGCGACACTTTAAACAGAGCGGACGGATACCCATTTATTTAGCTGCATTGTGTGAAGCATGACACAACCTGTGTGTTTGCTTTTCTACATTTCTCTCTCTTCCTCTCTCACATATACGCACCAGTTCACATGTTAAGAAATGTGTATCTCCCTCAACTTGAGTTTATTAGTACTCAAACTCATCTACATAAATGAATCTTTTATAAACTAATATCGGTGTCTTAGTGTTTCTGTCAACAAATAATGAAGAACTTGCGACAGGGGGTGTTACGGTGAAGCTTATAAAACACTAAACTCGCCTTTAAGTAATTGTTTTCACAGACGATCAAAAGCTGAGTTCCTGACAACAACAACATCTGTATAATAGTTTATACATGTCAGGCAACCACGGCCATATCAAACCCCTTTCAATATCTCATAAAAGGACCAGATTTAAGCTCAAGAATGCCCCTCCTCCTACAACTATGACCGCACTTTGAAGAGTCCTAATGAGGATGAGAGTGGTCATGCACCAAGTTTCAATAACCCTTACCCCCGAGTGGCCTGCGGGCCTTGATAAGTGGTGACTTCTATGTAAAAAAGTAGCTACGGGTGACGAGAAAATAAATTTATCTGACTATCCACCTGTCTTTCGATATCTATCCCTCAAATGTGTAGCGCACTCTTGTTAAAGTCCTGTTTTAAATGTTCTTAGTTGTCTGTATTACGAAATATCTTATAATAAACAAGCCTGAGTGTCCGGCGTTGCCCGGGTGTTTGGAGGTGCGTGTTGAACAAAAACTAATACCAACAAAATAAATAAATAAGTGGTAGTAGGCAGGCAGGCAGGCAAGCTCGAACCCGTACCGCGGAGGAAAAGATTGTGAAAAAATAAACGTGACGTCTTTGCTGTTGCACCCATCGCCAAACCGGAATTGACAAATGTTTAAATTAATGCTAGACAATCGAAAAGAGGGATGACTTTCGAAAATATCCCCGAAAAAAAACCCGACTCCTCCCTATAGAAAAGTTTTCAGTTGAGGGTGAAGGAAATTCTGTTTATTATCAATTTTTCGACGTCTGTCGTCTGAAGGGTTGAGCTTCAAAACGATACCGATCTCGTAAAAATCCGTCACCTTTGTCGAAAGTCTTAGGTAGACATACATACATACATACATACATACATTTAAACAGACAGGTTAGATTTATATTATAGATGTAACGACGTCCAAGCGATTGTTTCTACAAACGGTTAAAACCCCCGGGTTAACAACAACGAAAACAGATGCATAATGTTTTATAGACGACATGGGTAACGGAATGTGTTACGCAGGTCTACCCGCACCCCTAAAACTAAATTAAACATAGTTCATTACATTAACTTTTATATATTATTTTCGGGGCTGAATATAAACAAATAGTCCCATATTAGACATTCTCTCTTCTGGAGCACAGATCTAATCCTGTATTATTCTCATTTTTCACTTTATGGTAGCTTTTGCTTTTATATTCAGCTTCACAGACTAAATGATTGACTGCTTAGTAAGTTAATATAGTATAAAATCAACTAATGCATAACCTACTGCGCATAGAGATTAGTCAATTTCAAAGCGTCTACTTTAATTGAAGTAAGAGCCATCTCTATTGGTGGAAAAGCCGGTTAAGTATGTTGCTCACGATATATCACGTGACCTGCTTATCCAATCCGTGTTCAACCTCCAGGATTTTTTTTTCTTCCATTTTTGTTTTCTATTTCTCAATCACGAAATCCTTTGTGTTCAACTTTCTAATATTCGTTTATTATTGCGTATTTTAAATTGATATAAAACGGGCCATAATTGAATAAGCTAATGTTTGGGTATGCATATTTATAAGTTGTTTTTGCGTGTTCAATATGAAGAAAAGGAAAGGAATCGACATAAAAGGGTCTTTTTGAGTAAAATGTAGCCAGGTTAGACGATGAAAGTGTTCTCGAATTTGTATGTGTAATCTAAGGGGGTTTCGAGGATATAATCCTTAAAAACATAAAAAGTTATCCTATTGTTTACAAATTTTGAATTAACGTAACAATTTCGACTAATAGAAAAAGAATGATCCACCTTCATAAATTAAATAAAAAGTCGAATTCAAAATCCTGTACAACTTTTCACGTAGAAAGTGGATTTTGGGTCGCACATTAAGGGGGTCATCCATCATCTAGATCCTATATTTGGAAATTTTTACAGCCATAAAATGTTTCAATCGTAATCTCTTGTTTTCTTAATTTTGCATATGAATTACAAAATATCCGATATTTTCCCCCGAAACATTTGGCCTTGATGTTATATCTCTCATCTTTGGTTTTCATACATTAAGCAAAATTCACAGTGTATAAAGATTATTTGATACTGGAGATATTCATAATCTTACCCTATTTCCAAAAGAGGGGAGATACAACAGATGAGAAATATTTGGAATCAAGTCTCCCCTTGCTGATATTTCAGATCATTAATAACAATAGCAGCAAGATTTATTCCCCATTCCATCAAGGCCAGACGTTTTAGGGATATATATATATATATATATATATATATATATATATATATATATATATATATGGATATATCCATATATATCCATATATATAATCCATATATATATATAATATATATATATTCATATATATATAATCCATATATATATATCCATATTCATATATATATAATCCATATATATATATCCATATTCATATATATATAATCCATATATATATATCCATATATATATATAATCCATATATATATAAGCCATATACATATAATCCATATATATATATAATCCATATATATAATCCATATATATATAATCCATATATATATATCCATATATATATAATCCATATATATAATCCGTATATATATATCCATATATATAATCCATATAGATATAATCCATATATATATATAATCCATATATATATAATCAATATATATATAATCCATATATATATATATAATCCATATATATATACATCCATATATATATATAATCCATATATATAATCCATATATATATATACATCCATATATATATAATCCATATATATAATCCATATATATATCCATATATATATATCCATATATATATATCCATATATATCCATACATATATATATATCCATACATATATCCATATATATCCATACATATCCATACATATATCCATATTTATATATATATCCATATATATATATATCCATATATATATACATATATATCCATATATATATATACATATATATCCATATATATCTATATATATATCCATATATATATATATATATATATATCCATGTATATATATCCATATATATATCCATGTACGTATATCCATATATATATATCCATGTATGTATATCCATATATATATATATATATATATATATATATATATATATCCAGATGCATATATATCCAGATATATATATATATATATATATTCATATATATATATATATATATCCATATATATATATCCATATATATATCCATATATATAAATCCATATATATATATCCATATATATATATATCCATATATATATATATCCATATATATAAATCCATATATATAAATCCATATATATATATCAATATATGTATATATATCCATATATGTATCCATATATATATATCAATATATATAAATATCCATATATATAAATCCATATATATATATCCATATATGTATATCAATATATATATATATCCATATATATATCCATATATATATAGAAATCCATATATATATCCATATATATCTCCACATATATATATATCTATATATATAAATCCATATATATTCATATATATATATATATATCGATATATATATCCATATATATATCCATATATATATATATATATCCATATATATATCCATATATATATAGATATCCATATTTATATATCCATATATCCATATATATATATATCCATATATTTATATATCTATACATATATCCATGTATATATATATCCATACATATATCCATGTATATATATATCCATACATATATCCATGTATATATATATATCCATACATATATCCATGTATATATATATATCCATACATATATCCATGTATATATATATATATATATATGGATATATCCATATATATATATATATGGATATATATATAATCCATATATATATATGTCCATATATATAATCCATATATATATGTCCATATATATTTATATATATATCTATATCTATATCAAAATATATATATCTATATCTATATCAAAATATATATATATATCCATATCAAAAGATATGTATATGTATATATACATATCAATATATATATATATATATCCATATCAAAAGATATATATATATCCATATCAAAAGATATATATATATATATATCCATATCAAAAGATATATATATATATATATCCATATCAAAAGATATATATATATATATATATATAATTTATATATATATATATCCATATATATATATTCATATATATATAATTTATATATATATATATATAATTTATATATATATATAATTTATATATATATAATTTATATATATATATATATATACATATAATTTATATATATATATTTATATATATATATATACATATATATATATATGGATATATCCATACTCGTAGTCAAATTGAATAGTGAAATGCTTGTATCTTTTGTTCTATGAGACGAAACTACATGAAAATTGGCAGTCATATTGGAGATAATAGAACTTTTTCATGGTTAAAATTTTAAATTTTCTGACAATTGATAAAATGAACCTATATTTTCAAACCAAACGGTTTTATTTCGATCTTCTGACTACTGTGTCCATCTTCACTATCATTTTCTGAACGTGGTGTACATTAAGGGTTCCGCTTGAACTTGGTTGAAATTCCCGAGTAAATACTTCCAGAGTTCGACAGAAATATTTAAAAAATTCGACAGAAACATTCCAGAGTGCGACGAGATGCACGTTAGATCAGAGGTTATATCGACGCAAACGCTGTTAAAATGACAGTCGAGATGAGAACAGTAGTCCGAAGAATCCAAGTAATACGAACTGATGTCATTTTCTTTTCAAAACTCATATTGTCCGAAGCAAAATTCGGAAACAATATATTTTTAATCTGCAAGACAACCAAATTAAGCACCAGATATGAATATTTAAGATAGAAACAACTTGAAACCTAAAATTCTTTTTTTTCCAAAATTTCTGGATTCGGAATCTAAAAACCCGATAAATGTTGAAATGTTCATATACTGGGATACAAAATGACAAATTTTCTTCTTTTCTCCATTGATTAGTTTTATCTTCTAACGCAATTTATTTCTGAAAATTCGTTTCGCGATTAGAATAGAAATTAAATAACGAAACGATAGTAAGCGCGTGAAGCCAGGTGGTACATATATATATATATATATATATATATATATATATATATATATATATATAAAATATAACACGGAAATTACATAATTGTCGATGCAATAATTTATTTCAACCTTATGGTATGTTGTTGTTTTTTTAAAAAATCCCTCCCATACTAACTTAATTCCCACCCTCTCTATAAAATGTATTAAGTGGATTGCTACTACCACCCTCTCTGGTTTTTGACGGTCGGGGCCCGATTCTTTTTCTTTCTTTATTTCAGTATCAAAAATGTAATTGTCTAGTTTAGATGCTTGAAAATATCATAAGGTTGAAATAAATGATTGCATCGACAATTATGTAATTTCCGTGTTATATTTTTATGTTATTGCTCTGTTTACCACATTGAACTCTCATACCCGGATTTCCTCCTGGAATTATTCCATTATAACACTATATATATATATATATATATATATATATATATATATATATATATATATGACTACTTCATTTAATCACAAAAATTAATATACGAACGTATAAATTTATGCGTAAACTTTAAGTATTTACTTCAAGAGCTCAACACGTAGGTAGAGTTAGGTAGTAAGTTATAAAATATATATGGCAATTAAGCTACACAGAATAACTTACTATATATATATACTAGCGGGGGTACCCGGCGTTGCCCGAGTGGTTGTTTCCGGGACGGGGGGGAGTTTTAAAAAATGT
>NC_136518.1:55176292-55191292 GCF_053919585.1 Euprymna scolopes
TTACCTTGGATTTATTTTAGTTAATGTACATTTTGTTGCAATTTGAAAAAATTATCTTTCATCTAGCAATTAATGATACAGATATAAAATTTTCAATGGTTTTGTTAAAAGTGCAACAGAATGTACATTACATAAAATAAATTCAAGCTATTTTTTTTTATTCAATTTAAATCAAATTTTTATACCTTACTTCGTAAAATGTATAAAAGTGCACGTTGAAGATAAATAAATTTCAAATTGAATCTTGTAGCTTTATTTTTAAAGCTTATAGTAAAAACATTTTGTTTAACAATTTTCATGCCTTGGATTAAATGCTTTTTTAACTTATATATATATAAAGATGTAGTGTTTACCTGATATAAGCAATGGTAAACTTCAATCTAATATAAATACCAGTATTTATATATAGATAATTGAATCCCAACAGAATAAAAAAGCTCAATACGCAATAGAGAGTAGAGCTTATGATGAGACAATGAAAATTAAATCTGTACGTTGAAATCTACAATCAACAGATTTTTCTTCCTCATATATATATATATATATATATATGTGTGTGTGTGTGTGTATACATATATATGTGTGTGTGTGTGCATATGTGTGTATATATTTGTATCTATATATCACGTTCATATCTACATCTATCTAAAATAGAGACGTCTGTGATTATAAAAATAAAAAGCCAAAAGACACTCAAATGTTCAAAGATATTTTTTTACCTTTTGACTTAAAAACATTCTCAGAATAAACACAGTTCTCTTCTCTTCGTTTTCTTTTTTTAATTTCATAAAAGCTTTTCACTTATTTTCATACTTCTTACCTATTTTAATGCCAACCTTTTGTGATGAAAGATTTATCGCTCCGAAGAAACAGAAGAAAAAAAAATATCTTCTTATAAAATATAAAACAAATTATAGATTCGGTCTAAATCAAAATGAATCTTGTTTTTGCTTTCTTAAATCAATGCTTTTTTTTTCTTCTCCGTATATATATTTTTTAGGCTAACGAATTTGTAATTCGATACTTTAGGTGTAAGGAAAAAAATAGCATGAACAAGTCTTTGGTGAAAAGATATTTCGACGTCTGTTTGGCCTCAAGATCTACTGACATTATAGAGTAATTGGTTGTTTTGTTGTTTTATTTTACGGCATATCAACTATTTTTAATTCATTGAATCCAGGCACTTTTGGAAATAAAAGCTTATGTTTTCTTCGCATAGTTTATTAATAGTGTTTTGTTTATTTTGCAGACGGCAATTGTTTTTCTTTTTGACTTTGCAGAACAGTGACAAATTTTTGCAAAGGGAAAGTGTGTTCTAAAATACTTCCAAAGGCAAAATAAGTTGCTCTTCTGTTATTAAGCACTTCATAAATTAGTACAAACCTGTTTGTATGCAGTTTGTAGAGTTTCGTGTAGACAAAAAAAGAATGAAGAAAAAAGAAGTAAAAAAAGAAAATGGTCGCCTTTTCTCTTTACATGCTTGCGATATTGTCCAATAACATGAAAATTACGTGCTTCTGCTTTGATATAAAAAGCCTGATTTTTCAGAGACTGGGTTGATTTTGGATTTTGATGTCAGAGTAGCAAATGTTGTCAGCAGTGCGTCGTGTGCTAGATGTGAGTTTTGACAGTGGAATATCGAGTTTTGGGGTTGAGATTTTGATAGCAGTACATAAAGACTTGAAGATGAGTTTTGACAGCAGAGTATCGAGATTTGGAGCAGCGAATCTTTTGGTAGGCGTGTGTCGAATTGAACATTAATTATTTAACTAAAAATGACATCAATATTGGTGCACTTTAGGTCAGGAAGTCAGTATCTTCAAACGAACTGATACTCGTATGAGTTCATTTCGCAGATAATTACAACAATGATCGCATAGTATTCGAAAACGAAGCAACATCCAATAAAAGTTACTCTCATATTTTGGCCAAGGGTTGCCAAATTGGGCTTTGCAAAGCCAAATATGGTAAATCTGGGAATGTTTGAAGCAGTTTGTCATTCAAAAATTGTATTTGACCTTTATCAAAGCATAAGGTGCGGTCAAACTAAGAGGGGATAAGGATCATATTATTACGATAGAAAAATGCGCACATGAAAAGTAATATGGTTAAGCTTACACATGGAAAAGTAAAGGACTAGTTTTTAAAACTGGAAAATAAAAAGACAACATATTCTAGTAAAAATATAATAAATTTATAACTTAAAATATAGCAGCATTAAGAATTGATTATATAATGTTATAAATTGAATTTAAAAAAAAAAATCCTTAATGCTGAAATATTTTAAGTTATAAATTTATTATATTTTTTACTGAAAAATCTTGTCTTTTTCTTTTCCAGTTTTAAAAACTAGTCCTTTACTTTTCCATGTTTAATCTTAACCAAATTACTTTTCATGCTCGCATTTTTCTATTGTAATCCATGACTTTTTCCCGGCTTCCAATAAATTCTCTTGTTCTTTGTTTAATTTCAGTCTTATAAACATAGCATACGCATATGTAGTAACAATGTACGACACTCGTCTGCTTTCAATAAAATCCCCCATAATTATCTCCCTTTCATTCTTTCATTTTCTCTGTTTCACTTGTTACTTCTCTTTTCGCGACAGCAGTTAATTGGTAGCAACAGTAATCGCTGAAGCGACGTAAGTTGCTATGGAAACCAGTTATAAAAAAGTCGCTCACCTTACGTTTTTTTTTACGATTTTGAACACCAGTAAATTTATCATAAATTTTGTTTTACCGAACGAAAATGGAAAAAAAACAAAAACAATCACAATATTGCTGAGAAGGTGATCTATAAACTGTAATAATTATTTGAAATTTGATAGCAAAACAAGTGAGCGGTGAAGCTTTAAAGCAGTTCTAAATGATTAAAACTGACACTTAACCATATATTCAAACGCTACTGTGTTTGAACGATATAGATTACATGGATCGTCTTGTTTTTCAGTAAGTTGGGGTCGATTACTAAATTGGAAGTGGAGAAGCAAATTGATTTCCTCTTTTCTTTCTTTACGATCACAGTAAAAGATAAATAAATTTAGTCGCTGGGTTTACTTTCGGCAGTCACATAGATCTTGCTTCTCTTATTTTGTCCTTTAGTTCTCACATTCCATGAGCGATTTTTCTTACAAAGAAGGAAGAGTTGCTGCTTTCTGGGTCAGAATCTATTCCCTCTAACACTTTGCGTTGGTAAGTTTTTTTTAATCTTAAAGGACTATGTTCAGCTCTTTACATCAAGTGGCTTTACGCCTTGTCTAGAGCGATTTTCATTAACAAAATGGTTATTATTATTATTATTATTATTATTATTATTATTATAGATTGACGTTTCAAGTATTTCAATTAGCGATCACAGCTTGGACCCCTTGCATTTCTTATCACACAGAGGAACTGTGACACGGGGGAAAAACCTGTTGAGGTCTGATGTATTATTATCATACAAAATATATGATAAAATGTTGTTCAGTTTTGGGATTGAGTTATGGTTTAAAAATATATTTTTTGATTATTCTAAGTAAGATCGCTCTGCAAATAAATACAATTCAATATCGTCGTGTTCGCAAAAATAAAGTAAAAATACATGGGAGGAATCAATAAAGACCTGGTCAGAGATAACACCGTTGCAACGAAAACAATAAGAAAACACATGTCTTGCAATAGCATGAGAATGAGACAATGGATGTGAGCCTTAAAGACAGGCTTAGACCTGATGACCTCAGAGGAAGATTAAACATAAATTTGGGAGATGTATGCAGAACAGGAGACTTTCATGGTTTGGCCACGTTGAAAGAATAAATGACAGTTCTTGAGTTAGTAGATGTAGAATAGTTGAAGTAGTAGGGTTCATTTGTAGGGGAAAATATGGGAGGAGATGATAAAAATGGACACGAAGAGGAAAAGAAAAACTAAATACCTGGTCAGAGAGATTAGATGGGAAGTCAATTTCCTAAAACTGTCCAAAAAAAGATGTTGGTGTTACGTAGTACACGTTACACACGTTTTAACGAAGGGACCCGACACTATGTAGACTCAGTCGCAAAGGAGACAAAGACAAGGAATAGTAAAAAAAAAAAAAAAATTAAAGTAATTTTTTCAGGTTGTAAAAGAACTTTATTCCCTCCTTCTCCCACTTCACGTAACTTCTCGCATCGCTGGTGACGTCACCCACGTGCTTCTAACGTGATCGTGATTCTCGGTCTGTGCACATGTTCTTTTTATAATTTTTTCTTGCTTTGACGTGACGTCACTTCGCAATGCCTCGGCATTAGCATGCCGCCGCGCTCTGTTACATTAAATTATAACTGTAAGAAAGGAAAATGAAATAACTTCTCAGGTATTGTGTGCATCGGGCGTCCAAAAAGTCTTTTATTTTCTTTTTTTTTTGTTGCAGTCGAATCTCTAAACATAAAATACAGAAATCTTTACCAATATTTATCTCTGAGCGCCTCGTTTTATGCGGACGTTCATGCCGAAAAGTTCATTGGTGAATTCATCTCTTTATTGGTTGAAAAAACTCACAGTTTTTTTTTCTGGGGAGTTTAGCCTCGATTTGGAGTTACGGTCACGTTAAAAAAATAAAAAAGAAACGAATTGAAAGCGAATAATCCCTGCAGAATTCGAGCCTTCGCTAAATAATTCGGAATAAAGCCAAGCGCGCCAATGGTATCCGACTAATTAACAATATTCCTGGTCATTTCCATAAGACAGCAAGTCTTGGCAACTGATGCAATAGACACGAGGAATTTCTTTCCGTTCGGATTTCATTTCTCACAGAGACAAAAGCAGCTGTCATTCACAGTTTGACATATTTGGCATCTTTCAAACTCTTTATTCACACAGAATCGAATGGCCGAGCGTACTGCTGACCGAAGTTGGTCCGTACTTTTTTTTTTTTGAAGATGAATTTGTTAATACGAAAAACAGAAAATAAAGAACGTTCGAGTTTCTTCGGCCATTGAAAAGATTAATTCACCCAGACATTTTTCTTAGCATGAAAGCCGGCAGAAAATGAATCTTGCGGAAATAAATAAAATCACGTTATTACAAAAGTTTGGTTCGAGGCAGATTTATTTCAAAAGGAGATAATTGGGTATTATAACTGGATACATGCAGAGTGGCGTTTTCAGAGCCCGCCTGAGTGTATCCAAGAAAATCCAGAACGAGGCTAAGCACCCCTCCCATCAAAAAGAAAGAACTTTTCAGCTTATTCGGCTATTGAAGAAATGAAATGACCAAGATGTCGACACGATAAAAATCCACAAAAAATGAAACTTTTAGAAGGAAGTAAAAACACGTCTGACATTTTTTTTTTTTTTATCTTTGATCAGCCCAAACAAGACACATTGCAACTGAAACATAAGAAACTACTGCGACGGAAGCCAAATTTATAGGGAAGGGCTAATGGGCGAGGAGTTGGGTAGCAAGATATTTGTTCACGTTACATGTAAATTCTTAAAGTCGTAGGATGCAAATGTAAATATAGAGGGAAGCTAATTGGTTATTAAAACAGGTATGTGGCTTGATTCTCACAGATACGCACGTGATCTTAGCTCTAAAAGGAGGCTAAGCTCATCCAGAAAGAGAACTGATAGTTTCTCCTGCCAATAAAGAGATGATTTGACCAATGTGTTTCTCAGCATGGACGCCCGCATAAAACGACACGTTCAAGGGTAAGCATTGGCAAGGATTTCTGTAGTTTAGTTATGGTCTCTCGATTGCAACAACAAAAAAAAAAAACGGAAAAGAGGACAGAAGAGCATGACCGAATAACAACTTTTCATTAAAATGACTTGAACTTCCTTATAATTCGGACAGGTTCGAAGAACTTGTCCTCTGAAAAGTTGTAATGTCTTAATATATTTTATTGATTTTTTTTTTTATATGGGTTTAATTTTAAATGATTAGTACTGCCTGTATGTAATTGAAAGGAAAACACAGGAAACTATTTAGGGAAAAACGTGTAAGGATTTACAAATAGACCATAATCAGGAATAACAGATTCATGAAAGCGACTAAAAAGTTCGCTCATACAATTGCATTAAACCATATCATGAAACAATGTAATAGAAACACTCCATCAAATCTCCACACTAACGTAATGTACTTGCAGTAACCCTTATCCCTGAGTGGCTTCCGGGCCTTGATAAGTGGTGATCACTGTGTAAAAAAAATAAAATAAATAAAATAACCTATTCCTGTGCGATGCAAACAGGTGGAACATATGTAGTCGTTTACGTTAAAGCTGTTATTTATTTTTTTACAAAGTAGCCCTGACTTAACAATGCCTGACGGTAACCCAAAGATAAGGGTTAATGAGTGCACAATGGCCAGCGTAGTGACCGTTAATGAAGGAAATTGAGTAGATATTAACTTTTTAAGGGGTCGACTCAGCAAGAACTTCTTGTGGTCAGCTGGTAAGCAGGTGTGCGGGACAGAGCTCCATAGGCGGGCAGATCTAGAAAATAAACTTTGTTCATGGCACTAGCATTTATATTTAGTCACAAATAGAGTGGAGGAAATTGTTGATAGTGGTTGTAGCTAGTCGAGTGTTTTTTGTGAATGTTTGAAAGGAGAACTATAGATTGAAACTCAGACGAGTACTTGCCATGAAAATAACAATAGAGTAAAGACAGGCTCGCAACGTCTCTTCTGTGGGGGGGGGAGCTTGTAGGAAGGAAAGCGGGAATCAGCTATTAGATTACGAAGCCGATTTTGAACTATGTTTATGCAGTATAGGATGCTTCGAGTTACTCCTTCCCAGTACTCCATCTTAGGGTGTATTTGACTTTTATACAACTAGAGGATTGCGTCAGGAGTGAGATACCTTCTGGAGAAGTAGAATGATGCAACCGTTTTTCTACCGATCTTGATACAGACTGAGTAATACATTCTCAGGGGGTGTCAGGATCTTCCGCTATATCAGTTGGTCGATTATTTGTCTTACTAGATGCTAGCGGACCATTTCCAGCGCTGACCAAATATCCCTAACTCGGGATGCCACCACAGCCACTGGCATGGGAGAAGGCAAGGCCAACATTTCAATAAACGGTTCTCTCTCCGAATTAATGACTTCTACGCACTGCTGTGAAACATTAATTACAGGTTAAGCTAGTATGCTTTCATAACAGCCCATGCATTTTATTTTATTGTGACGGAGCAGCTATAATGCAACAGCCTTGGAAAAGCTCACTATTTTGCCCCGTATTTAAAAATACTAAGGATCGTTCTTGTAGGTGTGATGTTTTCAATTTCGGGTTAGGACTAAAGGTTAGTTCATGATGCTTGTCGAAGCAGGATGTTTCTTTGAGATGAGAGCCATTCATAGCAATTGGAGCCAAATAGAGATCAGTGCGTTTATGGTGAAAATATAAAACTGATTTGATGCGTTGAAATGAACCAGACACTTTTTTGCCCCACTGCACCACGCGCTTCCAGTTGGAGAAGAGAGATTCAGAGAGATTTCAGTCATTTCTGTCCTTTGAAGTGATGCTATTGATAGTAATATCGTGGAAGACCATTGATAGTAATGTGGTTTGGAAGACCATTGATGAAGACAATGAGAAGAATTGGGCCATTATGGAACCTTAAGACAAACCAACATTGATACTTTGAGCTTCGGACTTCGGCTAATCGATAACTACTTGTATGAACCTAGCGGGAGAGAAAATATTCGATGATTGAGAAGATATTTTCAGATAGTAGCTTGATTTTACTGAGGTGGTTGGCAATTTCTCTATTAAAAACGGATCTAAACAACATACTCATGATAGACAGAAAACTAACGGGTGTGTACTGGGTTGCAGAAGAACGATTCCCAGTATTTTTAAATACTGGGCAAAATAATGAGGTTTTTCTAGGCTGTAGCATTATCGCTACTCCGAGAGGAGCTCTAAAAAGCACAGCAAAATAAAATACATAGGCTCTTATCAAAGCATACCAGCATAATTATTTCTTAACTCGTGTCTCCCACTCCTCTGTGGACGGAGTATTTGTAATAAATGTTTCACAGCAGCGCGTAGAAATCATTCATTTGGAGAGAGAACCTTTTATTGAAATGGCGTTGCCTTCTCCTCTGCCAGTGGCTGCGGGGGGGGGGATCTCAAGTTACGGATATTTGGTCAGTGCTGGAAATGGTCCGCTAGCATCTAGTAAAACAAACAATCTACCAACTGATATAGTGGAAAATCCTCATCCCCACCTCTGAGAACGGATTACGCTAGAAAGCGGTAACAATCTTGGTATTACATTTAAGATACATTCGAGTGTCTATATCTTATCTGTTACATTGTACGGTTGTATAAGAACTTATTATAAATTAGTCTGAGTGTTTAGTCTCATTATTTTATACTAATTATATTCTCCAGGGATTTATCTTGCAACAGACACTGAATTTTAGCAAATATACGTCCCTTTTACATCCATACTAGAGGTGTGCCTTTAATATGTTTACATTTATGAACTTCTTATAGTAGTCACAGTGTCTTAATATTAAGGAATCCATTATTTGAGTAAAAAAAAAAAAATAGAAATTCGTCTGACATATCGATACTTGATTCAAGCTAGCCTCTTTTTATTCATTTTATGTTTCCGCTGTACTATTGACACAGACATATTATTTCACATTAATTTCTCTTTGAAAATTCTTATACCGGTTAAGAAAAATTAGACTTGCAAATTGTTATCGTAGGTTCTACAGTGCAATTTTTATACATTAAATGAAAAATAATAATATAATATATATTAGGCAATGTGTCTGTCTGTCTGTCTCAGTATTTTACAACTCTATCTATTCGGAAACGAAAAATCGCAGAGCGGCGCTAGGGGGGCTGAAATGATTGCTTTTTTTACGGATCATTCTTTTATCAGTCTTTAGCCGATTAAAATAGTTTTTAAGGGGTCAAAATTGAAAAAAAAAATCGTTATACATTTTGTACATTCATCTTAGTTTATTTTTAATCAGTTCATATGCGTGTTATGTTGGTACAGTGGTAACGTTACCAGCTTTGAATGCTACAGTTTCGTTTTCGATTTTATCTGATTGCATTCAAATACCTATTTTTTTTTTACTTTTTAAATCACGACTCTATAATAATATATAAAATTAAGATATCATATTTAAGCGTATTTTACAGCCGGGCAAAACCGGGCACCCCTGTTTGTGTCATAAATTGTTTTCCTTTAACTTCCCTAATAATAAAGAGAAATAACTCTTCAAAAAAAACAAAAAAACTCACGTTTCGCAAAATAATTAACGTATTAAATTCAGTCACCAAAATTTCTTTCTATTTTTTTTTTTTTGTAAACAAATCGGCCATTTTTACTTTAACTCCGGAGCAACACCTGATAGGTATAACTAGTCATACACGAATAAAACATGTTCAAAACAACATTGAAAGGAGCCAGACCCATTCGAAATAAACTGTAATAAAACAAAAACTAATATATGATCGGAATGGCAGACGTAAAAACCCATTCAATAAGTGTTAGTACCTGAGAAATGATCGGACAGCTGTCATACAAACAAACGTTATTGAACGAAATGGACAACTCATAAGGTTCCCAGGTGTTGTGTCGTAAAATAGTAAAGGTTGACACATACATAAGTAAAGTAATAAATGGTTTATGCCTGATAATAAATATGGCACACAGTTGGGAACAGCGAATAGGATAATAAACAGCTTATCGTCTTCTTTGTGGATGTTACACAAGAAAAGCCGACGGTAGAATGGAAGTGACATTTTAAGGGTCAGAAATGACCCCAAGCGGAAATCACGTGATTATTAGACGAATGCTTTCTATCTATTTTCCGGTGACATTTCGAACACATAAAAGGTATCCAGGGTGGTCATATATATATATATATATAACTACTATATATATATATATATATATAACTACTTCATTTACTCACATAAAATTAATATACAAAAGTATAGATTTATGCGTAAACTTTAAGTATTTACTTCAAAAGTGCTCAATACGTAGGTAGAGCTAATTATATATATATATATATATATATATATATATATATATATATATATATATATATAAGTAAGTAAGTTGATCCTGTGGATTTGTTCCTTGCTAATGGAGTCAGAAATGGCTTTGTAACCAGCTTCGAATCTACTTACGGGCGGTAATCGTGACATCTTGCACTGATGCTCCCCGAAAAGATGAAACACTGGTGTTTGTAGGTATTTAAAAATTATTATAGTAATAATTAGCTATCTATTTATCTCTCTCTCTCTCTCTCTCTCTCTCTCTCTATATATATATATATATATAGAGAGAGAGAGAGAGAGAGAGAGAAAGAGAAAGAAAGAGATAGATAAATAGATAGCTAATTATTACTATAATAATTTTTAAATACCTACAAACACCAGTGTTTCATCTTTTCGGGGAGCATCAGTGCAAGGTGTCACGATTACCGCCCGTAAGTAGATTCGAACCTGGTTACAAAGCCATTTCTGACTCCATTAGCAAGGAACAAATCCACACGATCAACTTACTTATATATATATATATATATATATATATATATATATATATATATATATATATATATATATTAGATTGTTTGCATTTTTATTTATTTTTTATTAGCGATTAATTCCTTAATTTCGCTCTCTAAGCAATTTCTCTTCTCATAAGAAAGGAGTTATCTGCCCTTTTTGTTACATTTTTCTCAGCCCAAATCTCAGGACGTTTTTTAAAAACTTTTTTTATTATTTAAATATTAATTATTAATTAATAATTATTACGTTCACGTAGTAATTATTAATTAATAATTAATATATATATATATATATAAAGAGAGAAAGAGA
Organism: Euprymna scolopes; assembly: GCF_053919585.1. Classification (NCBI taxonomy): domain Eukaryota; kingdom Metazoa; phylum Mollusca; class Cephalopoda; order Sepiida; family Sepiolidae; genus Euprymna; species Euprymna scolopes. The sequence goes on from NC_136518.1 coordinate 55,187,121, forward strand.
GGGGTATGGATAGAGAAGGAGAGAGAAAGAGAGGGAAAGAGGAGAGAGAGAAAGAAACAGACGGTAGAGAGAAAGAGACATACGGACAGAGAGAGAGAGAGAGAGAGAGGATACGATGATATGGCTGTAGTATCCTAGATAGAAATCTGATGAAAATCCGGTGTTTATCCAAAAGTTCTCGATGACAAACATATTATTATACCTATTTACTATGCCTCCCCACGGGACAGAGTTAGACACCAGGGTCGTTTTTTAACGTGGAGAAAAGGTACAAAAATAAAAATTGTCTCAGTCGTGAAGGATTTCTCCTCCACCGAAAGAGAACAAGAAATAGAAGTGCAGCATCTGAAGAACAGATGGTATTTATTTGCTCCCCCACCGAGCAAATTAGGCACAAGGCCGATTTTTAATGTGAGGAGTGAAGGGAGGGGGAAGGGAAAAAGGGGACCAGCTCCCGAGAGGTGGGAAATGGGAGCTGGTTAAAGGTCAGGCATGTGGGGCTTCCCCCACATTTTGTCTTTGCTAATCATAGCTTGCAGTATCTGCCGGAACAGATGGTATTTATTTGCTCCCCCACCGAGCAAATTAGGCACAAGGCCAATTTTTAATGTGAGGAGTGAAGGGAGGGGGGAGGGAAAAAGGGGACCAGCTCCCGAGAGGTGGGAAATGGGAGCTGGTTAAAGGTCAGGCATGTGGGGTTGCCCCCACATCTGGTCTTTGCTAATCATAGCTAGTCATAGCTTGCAGCATCTGCCGGAACAGATACTACACTTTGATCTTGGCCAAAAGGCCAAGTTTGGTCGTCTTCAAATCTAATGTAAACAAATACTTGTCATATATCGACTTATAAGTAATAAAATTCGTTAATCCCATTCACTAGTTTCAATCTTTATTATTTTTTCTCTTCGTCTGTGTCTGTTTCACTTTTTATCAGAACTACTGAGCTGATTTAGTTGAAATATTGTATGGAGTTTTGTATGTCAAGTTGCAGCGAACTAATTATTATGGTATTCACTTAATCTACAGTTATGGATTAATTGCGGTTAGTCAGGATAAACCATATTTACTCTAGAGAAACTATAGACTAATCAGACTGAAATGTTGTATGGGCATTTCTAACTACAAGGTGCAGCGAACTAAGTATTATGATATCCATTCCATTCACAGTTAGCGATTAATACGGTTAGTATTTAGTATAAAAATGAGCACACGTTTCAACCACCGATGGTATAAAACACTCGTTCTACATCAACGGGTTATAACTTTTGCCCGTTTTTAACGAACTAAAAGTGTTCTATATTATATCTGTTTGTCTGTCGACTTGTTTGTCTGTCTGTCTGACTATCTGTTACACATTTTTTAACCAGCGAAAAGTCTAGCTCTTTTATGATATGTTTCATCATTCAACTGACAATCAATCTATCTTAGAACACTCGGCGTCGAGTGGCTTTTGGCGTTACTGAGTTGGGACTCATCATTAAAGAAATCATCCCCATTATAGGATATAGTCTTAAATAAATCTTAGAGAAGTCTGTCTTGTGAGAGTGCTCATTATTTTCTCTAGTAAATGTCCTTTCTTCGTCAGACACAATTCCGTTTTTTTTTTTTTTTTTTTTTTTTTTGTAAAGAGACACCACATATGCCAACAAAATAAATGATTGCTTATTGAATTCTGATGAATCCCATGAAATGGTATAAATCTTCACATGCAACAAGGAAAACAGCAATTCGTTGTCATTTGTCAAAAACACCGCTTCTAAAATGCATGGGGTAAAAAATAAACAAGGAACGAAAAGAAACCTGAAGTCCACTTTATACTTCCGCTTTCAATCTGACCAACTTCCGGTTCTTCAAATAAATAATAATGGCAACAGACAAAAATTAAATTATTTTCTGGAAAAAAAAAACAAACAAAAACAAAAACAGGTCTCACTGGCCTATCAGAAGGGAATTATTCATGACTCTACTTTTAGCATCGCTATCCGACACGTGTTATCGTTTTTTGATCATGGTAATCTATGTAGCTCAGTTATATTTTTTATAAAAAAAGTATTGTATAATGCTAAGAATCATAATTATTGATAGAAGCGTGATTTATTTATCGAGAAGCACACGCACATCTTTATTATTAACATCGGAAAAAAAAAACTTCGCGGATTAATCTACGTTTCGACGCTGTTAGTCGTCTGAAACAACTTAACATCGTCAAAAAAAAAAAATTAATCCGTGCAGAGTTTTTACTTGAGTTTATATAATATGCAGTATAAAAAGGTCTACACGTTACGTATGTATGTACCACATTTGAAAAAAAATACTGTTTTATTTAGTTCAATACATTTAAAAGTTTTTGATTTGATTTATATACAAGACGGAACAATAAAATTTGCGTACGAAGGTTTCAATTTTAACCCCTTAGCAGCCATTTTACCCAGATGAATACCGATTAAAACGTTTTCCACGTGTCTGAATACTTTATGTACCAAACTTCAAGGTTGTTGATTCATTGAGTATATAGGATGAGTATTGTCTTCACACACATATGAGTTCAAGGTTATGAGCGTTTTTTTTTTGAAGCATGAAAACCCCCACAACCTTTAAATCACTATTTTAGAAGCATACGTAGACTTTTAACATTATGCACACACACACACACACACACACACACACACACACACACACACACACACACACACATATATGTATGAGATAATAATTTAGGTAAAAAATACATTAACGTAAACCTCAAGAATTCAACATTAACAACCATTCTGTGTACGATCGTTTCTTAGACGAAAGAGGTTTACTTTTTAAGAAAGTTTCTTCATTAGCACAGGCACCAAATAAAACATTTACACATATGATCAAGTCTAAAGTGTTGATAGCTAACTAGGGCCATTTTGGCGAATGCATCGTCTTTGGATACTGCGAAGAACCATGCCAACCATTAGTATGAATTACTGCTAAAAGCTACACTATAGCAAAGAAAAACATGAAAGATACATACGGGCGTTTATGCATATTCCAATGGAAACAAAGGAAACTTTGAGGAGTATTAAGGTCGCCAAATAACAAGTTCTAATTAAAACGTAAATAGTGTTTTGTAGGTAAAAATCAAGGAAAACCTGATTGATAACAACGCCGTTAAAAGTTTAAAATGATTTTAGTCAGAAATATTCATTTGTGAGAGTTTATGACAAAGTATATTAAGTAAAAATGTTCCGTGAATAAGCAGACACGAAAGGATGGGTTGTGTATGTCTATATATTTTTGTTAATGTGAGTATGCGCACGTGATTAATAGATTATGAGGGTATTAGGTAGCGTGGCGTTGTGTGTGCCTATTTTGCTTAAACCTGTTCTTGTTAATGCTTGTGTAGATGTGCGCGCGTTGATGGAATTTGTGCGCGAGTGTGAAATTGTTCCTTTTTAGTCGCTTCCCCCAGCTAAATGTTCAGGGGGTGAGCATCGAGGTGCTCCAATTTAATCCCTGGATAACTTTAATAAATTTCGACGTTTTATATGGGTTTTCTAAGGTTGTTGGTTAGATTTTAGGTTTAAAACAATTTTCATCGCTTGAAAAATATTGTGTTAACATCTTCCTATCAAAACTTACTTGATTTTCAAAGTGAAAATAAAACATATCCAAAACAAAGAGAAAAAAGAAAGAGGGCAGTTATTCAAACCAGCAATATGTTGGCATTCGTTCGTGTATCGTATTCGTCACGTCGCAGGAAGAAAAAACAAAATAAATAGGAAATCAAGCTCGGCTTTTCTTTCTTGTTTTAGCATAAAGCATTTATCACTATTAATTTCCAAACAATTCCGTCTTGTTTTTTTTTTTTTTTTTTAACTGCTCATTTCGTCTGCCATGAGAATCACAAATCCCGCCGTCTAGTCTGTCACCACCATTGCGGAGCCACACGTCTATCTTTTTTTTTGGGGGGGGGGGATTTCTTTTTGCTGCTTCTCGTCACGTGGCGCATTTCCTTTCGTTTTTTGCCTTTTCTTCTCACACAAGCCCGCACACACTTGTCAATTTGCATACGTGCTCAAACGGCTGCTAATACTGAGGCTATGACCTTCGCTAGCCATTCATCCTTCGGCTGCTGCTACTGCTGCTATCTTCACACGCGCTCATACGCACTCTTACATTCTGATCGCAACCACACTTCA
>NC_136518.1:55198792-55201292 GCF_053919585.1 Euprymna scolopes
CCTCCATCATTAGTGGCACTATCTTCAATCAAGGATACCACTCTTTTTGACGTGCGCGTGCGCGTGCGTGCGTGCGTGCGTGCGTGTATGTGTGTGTGTTAAAACGATAGCGAATTTGCATTCGTGTCTACAGTACAAAAGTGCGTCTGCTTTGCGTATGCAGACTTTAGCCAGATCCACGCTAAAGCCAACTGGCCACAACCGAGTGGAACCTCCGTGTTTCCAAATCCGATGTTTGTCAGGGGAGACGTACGGATTGATGGGTGTTAAGAAGGAAGAAGATGAGGAGGAGGAGTAGGAAGCATACTATATCTCAGTTGTCAGCGTAAGACGGCAGATTGACGAGCGTGCTAAGGCAAACTTAAATCACAGGCATTCAGAATGACATGCATCACGTTACTGACACATATCCACATCCAACAAAATATACGCACGCATCCACAATATATATATATATATATATATATATACTAGCAGGAAGCCAAGCATTGCCCGGTCGTAAAATACGCTAAAATAGAATATTTTGATTAATGCAGATTAGATTTCGTATTTATTACTATATATTATATTGGGCCCGATAGAGCTCTAATCCTAGCCATATTTGCTGCAAGGCTAAAAAAAAAAAATAACCAATGAACTACTACGTTATGAATGCATATTTGTAACGTCGTCGTTCGACCTTCGTCTGAAAAATTTCATTTGTTTTTTTTAATATTTTCACATTTTTGTACCGATTTTCCTGGGCTAAGACCCAAATATAAATTTCGCATGGGTTCAAATACCTTATCTATGGAGTTTCATATATGCAGACCAATACTTTAAGAGGAGTTTGGTAGGCAAATTTTCTTAACAAAAATATATACGTATACATAAATATATATGGAAAGGGTTATTTGTTTACTATAAACTTTTTTACACAAATATTACGCAAGTATTAATCATGTAGAACATTTGCAGGAATATAATTAAACGTAAAAGTTAACTAAAGATAATGATCTCATAAAAACGCCAAAACTAATCAGAAATAAATTAAAATAAATATTTAAAAGAATATGCAAGTTAGATAGAACTCCACAACCCATATATAAGAAAGTTGTATTTTCTTTTAAGATAAATGAAAACAAGGGTGTTTAATATGAATGTCAATACACACACAAAAAAAACCCCGACAAATTAATAGGCGTATACACTTATACTTCCCCCAAACCACTGGGCTTGATGGAGGTTGGTTGGTTGTTTTTTTGTTTTACGGCATATCAACCCTTTTCGGGTTATTTAATGCCGAATCCAAAGATTTTGAAGAAAAAAATTTTAATAGAATATATTTGCTGTTTTCAAGTCGGTTTCTATTTAACCCATAGTTGGAACCCTAACACGTACTACCACTCCGGGTCAGAGTGGACCTGGGAGCAATGGTAATTAAAGGGTGGCTCCACACTCCCCAAAGCCCACAAGCTGGGGCCTCACTACTGGATATAGTTTAAGGTCATATCCGGGACACCCATTGAGGGACTTTGACCCTCTGCAGTGGGGCAATCAGTGTATTCTAATGCCCCATCGACAGGGCCCTTGATGGAGGACAGACGAAAGCTTGCTTTAAATAATCTGAAATAACAACAAAGGGGAGACTTGATTCCAAATATTTCTATGTTATATATCCCCTACTTTTGATATAGGGTAAGATAATGAATATCTCCAGTATGAAATAATCCTTACACATTTTAATATTTACTTAATGTATGAAAAACAAAGAGGGGGGGATATAACATATGAGAAAGATTTGGAGTCAAGTTTCACTTTTCTATTTCAGATCATTGGGAGCAATAACAGCAAGTGTTCGTCACCGATACCTCAATGCCAGACGTGTCGGGGAAATATCGGATGTTTTGAAATTCATATGCAAATGTAGGAAAAAAAAAATTACTATGACTGAAATATTTTATGGCTGTAAATAAGTGCAAAAAAGGCTCTAGATTATTCCCATAATGCGCGACCTAAAGGGCAAAGGTAAAAACCCATTATGCAATTCATGTCAGTATCTTTCCAACAAGTCTTCATTTGTTACATTCTGATCAATAGTTACTATAACTGGAACTTACAAAATCGCCAAATAGCTGCTACATATATATATATATATATATATATATATATATACATATATATATATATTCACATGTATTTTGAATATATAAATATATATTATAATTAATTATTATAATATAATATGTATATATATGCACATATATATAGATATATACATATATTTCAATATATATATATGTGTATATATATGCACATATATATACATATATACATATATTTCAATATATATATATGTATATATATGCAGATATATACATATATACATATATTTCAATATATATATATATATATAATTTGCATATATATATATATATATATATACATATACATAGCGAGAAATAAAATAGAACAAACCGTATCATCTGTTCATCAACGTTTCGTCTTTATTTCGAGACTT
>NC_136518.1:55206292-55253040 GCF_053919585.1 Euprymna scolopes
TATCCTGATGATGTCCTCTGCAATGGGGACGAAACGTTGATCACCATTTTATTAATTCTTCGGGTTTTCTTTATCAAAACAACATACACACACAAATATATATGCATATATATATATTTAAATATATATATATAGGTGTTTGTGTACGTATGTACATATGTATATATATACGTATGTATATGATTGTATATATATGTGTGCGTATATATAGTACATATATATGTATATACACCCATATATGTATACACGTGTATATATTTATATATTTATATGGATTTATGTATATATAGATATATGCATATATTTGTGTATATATACATGTTTATGTATATATATATATATATATATATATGCATATATTTGTGCATGTATAAATATATGTAAATTTATAGACTTGTTTTGTGAGGAGGGCGGCTAGTCACCCTGAAGGATTAAAAACAAGACCTTTCAAAGGGCGAATGAACCCTTTTTCGGGGTCAACGGCTAACTAGCACCGTGTGTGTTTGTGTGTATATGTGTGTGTGTCGGGGTGAAGAGGGCTCCCGTAAGCCGTGGTGAAGGCAACCTTTCTAGGAGAAGCAAATTTCTGATTTAAAAAGGCCATAAAGCGGGAGACCAGTATCAGCATTTAGCTGGTCTTCAGTTTAACTTGTTGCTGGCTATCTTACTCTTGCTTGTTGCTGGATCTCGACATATATATATATATATATATATGAATAAAATAAAGCAAAATATAAATGTGCTTTAGACGTTATGTGAATAAAAATGTGAGAAAAAATGTCATGATGAAAAGAGAATTCATGTCTAGTGTGTGTGGAGGGGGGTCAGGTTATATACATATATGCATATTTTTTTTATGAACCAGGATCTAAATTAATGTTTTGTTCATTTATTATTATATTACCTATGATTGGGGCTACATTATAAAATCCTTTTCTCTGATTGTATTAATATTTTAAATTAAAGCAGATTCAATAAGTCTCCGTTTTGCTGTATCTGGGATGGATTTTAATATTTTTGCACGTCCAAAGCCGAAAGAGTGGCCATGTTCGACACAGTGGGAAAGGAGTGCATTTAAAGGGTTTGCATTTCTTATGTCCCTTTTATGTTCGCTTAGTCTGTTCGCTGTGTCTCACCTATGTATGATTTTTTGCAATCATTACATGGGATGGCGTAAATACCGGCTTTGGAAGTGGAAATTTCAGCGGAATCCTTGCTAGTTTTTAAAGTTCGCTTTATAGTTAAGGAAGTGGTTCGTACTGTTTGTATGCCTAGATTATTAAGACACACACGCTAGATATAAATTCTCTTTTCATCATGAAATTTTTTCTCTCCAGAACAGAAAGAGAACTGAACTTCTCCTCTTTCGCATGGGATATATGACCGTCTTCCTGTACATCCTCGCCTAGAAATCCTGATGATGGCCCCGGAAATAGGGACGAAACGTTGATTTTATTTTTGTTTTTACACTTTTAGGTTTTCCTTTTTATTCACACACACACACACATATATATATATATATATATATATATATATATATATATATATATATATATATATATATATATATATATATATATACTAGCATTTCAGCCCGGCGTTGCCCGGGTGTTTGGAGGTGTATGTTGAGCAAAAAAAAAAAAAAAGAAAAGCAGTCAATTTTTTTAAAAACTTTGACCGCTATTATGACTCCTTAACATTCATTGTTTTGGGCTCTAATCAAATTATTAAGTTAGATTCATGTCCAATGAACCTATATCTAAAATTTCAAGTGTTTAGACCCAATTATGTCGGAGGAGTTTGGTAAAGTTCTCAAAGGACAAATCGTTGAACGTTGACCCCTTAACAGTCAAATTTCTGGCCGAACTCCGATCACATAGATTTTCCCAAATCTCAGTACCCTGTATATCAAATTTCAAGTCTGTAGACTAAAAATTGACAGAGTTATTGCGTAGGGAAATGTAGACACACAGACAGAAACACAGATACACAGACACGTTCACTTTTATAGATATACTAGCAGGGGTGCCCGGCGTTGCTCGGGTGTTTGGAGGTGTATGCTGTGCAAAAAAGTAAAAAAACAAAAAAATGGTTAATTTTTTAAAACTTTGACCCCTATTATGACCCCTTAAAATTTATTGTTTCGGGCTCAAATCATTTTATTAAATTAGATCCAGGTTCAAGGAACCTATATCTAAAATTTCAAGTGTCTAGACCCAAAATTGTCGGAGGAGTTTGGTAGAGTTCTTAAAGGTCAAATCGTTGAAATTTGACCTCTTTACAGCCAAATTTCTGGCTGACACCCGTCACATCGATTTTCCCAAATCTCAATACCCTGTATATCAAATTTCGAGTCTATAAACTAAAAATTGACAGAGTTATTGCGTAGGGAAATGTACACAAACAGACAGACACACAGACAGACAGACAGACACGTTCACTTTTATAGATATATAGATATATATACGTGGCTTATTTTAAATTACACTTATTTAAAAGAAACCAAAAATACGGAAAATCTTTATGATGTACGCACTCCTCACGGAATGAAGATATATTTTAACAACTCATCTGAAAATTTTCATGTACTTTTTCTACTTCAGAAATTCTAAATTTTCGATTTTTTTGCGATTGAAAAGTTTTAATCATTTATTATACATCTTTTAATTATTTTGAATACAAATAACAAAACATCGGCTCACAACCAAAGCAGACAAATACGAAACCTGGTCATTCTCGATGGGTCATATTGCGAATGGTGCCGTCGCGTAAAATATTGTTACGGACTATTTATTTGTCTCTGTATTATTTTCTTTCATCTAGGTCTAGTCCACGCTTGTTATAGTCCGGAGATCTTTAACGAACTGATTTTGAATGCTTCAAGTTTTTCTTATAAAAGCTAAACATCAACGTCTGGGTTATTGCATCAGCACCTTCGTCTGTAGATGACGAGAACGAGCGTATAAGGGTCTATACACGTGGCGGACAACTAAAAGCGTCACATGTTGGAAAACCGACACAATATTAATCAAGTTAATGAATATACGCATATAGCTGTACCATATCAGATAATTTTATTTATTATATCAACTGAAAACGAAGAACGAAAAAAAAAAAAGAAAAAACATAGATGTTTGGCGAATTGTAGCCGGCAGAGATCAGGCGATCTAATTATGATAATCCAGAATCGTGTTTTGACGTTGTTTTACAATTTTTCATTTCGCAGAGGGAGACAACTCTCGTTTACCAAGAGATTCGTTCATTTTTTCTCTCACAATTTAGGACGCTCGATTCGACGATATCTTTTATTAAGTTATTTAAATAAAAAAAAAAAATCATCGGAGATTTCTTTTTTTGTTTTGATTTAATAAAAAAATATCGTCGAATCGAGCGTCCTATATTATGAGATGAAAAAACTTAGTAAACGAGGGTTGTCTCCCTTTACACTATGGCTTGTGATGCAGAGATCTAGATTCTGATGATGCCAGGGGCCAACGTATTTTTTTATACCCCAAGGACTCAAGTATGAGTCCTAGTCTTTAGAAATATTTAGAGAAAGGGGGATCGTGGTAATATGGTTGGATGGCTCTCCTCTTCAAATTTGGATGTATGTGAACCCCCCAATTTGTCTACATTATTGCTCCCCCTCCCCCCTCAGCATGCCACTATTGGCAGACGTCAATTGCTCGTGTTTGCAAATGGTGCAAATGTGACGTTTGCTTCTATCATTCGTCCCTCTTCTGTGTAACCCAGGCTTATCTAGAGTCGTATTACTACTGTGATAATCCAGTTGCGGATTAGCACGCATCTTTCATGACTCGTGGATCGAAGGACGCAGGTGTGCGTTGCCGTGTAAACAGCACGGCTGATCTTCTCGTGCTAGCAAAAGAGGATTTGGATATCTCTAATCGTAAAACTCCGCATTTAAACGGTTGATGCGAATGGATTGGCCTGCATAGATTCGGTCGAACGTCAGCGCACATTTGACAAATGTGCCACCAAATATTAATCATATAAAGGAAAACGCCATTATTTTACGTTGAGTTACAGAACGTCTTTCCGTTTCTGCCTATTTGAGATGAGCATTGATAATCGATATTATTTCGATTACTTGAAAGCTTCTTCTCATCTCAACTGTCATTCCCACAACGTCTCATTCAGTGTTACTTCCGACCTTCTTCGGGCGTGTCTTGTGGAAGCCAGCAATCTGTGCGGACTTTCGAACGGAACCCTATAGTTAATCTACAGGGTATCTTGTTATTGTTCTTGTTCCTTCACACATGACCTAGTAGAAGCCCATAGTAATTCGTAATTTTATTCCTAGTATTGTCTTTACAGATGATTGAACCTTTAACTCCAAGAAGATTATCACTTACAAATGATTAAACTGATTACTTTTATCCGTTGCGCCTCGAAATGACTATGGCATGTTAATGGAAAAAAAGGAAACTACATTAACTAAAGTGTTTAGTTTGAAGTTCTGTACCAATTCCCAAGTTCGATATGGAAATTCTTGATTTTTCAGATTACCATTCTCATTTTCAGTGTCCTTCTCAGGGTTCGACCTATAGAATATCCGATCTTCTTCAGGTGTCTTGTCGAACTCTTGAATCTTTCTGTCGAACTCGGAAATCTTATTGTCGAGCTCTGGAATCTTACTATCGAACTCGACAATCTTCAGAGTTCGACAGAAAGATTCTGCTTTCGACAATATACTGAATCTTTCTATCAAACTCAGAATCTTTCTGTTAAACTCGGAATCTTTCTGCAAATAATATGAAGACAAGTTTTTTTTTTATTTTGCTTTTCTTTTAGAAAGCTGCGAAATTGCGAGTATAAAAAGGAGCCTATAACATACTGAATATTATCAAATCCGTGCAGAGTGACGAAAAAGCAGCGTTCATCCTCAGGAAGATAGTATTTCAAGCAGTTCTTCATAAAGAACATTCCTCCAATGTTGGAAGCAAAGCGACAACAAAGAGGAAGACAATGACCACAGAAAACACATCCACCGAATTGTAAACGTAGTGTTTTGTCATGCTCGCCATTTTCTATGTCTGATTGAGAGATCAAAATTGAATTCCATAACATTGATTTAGAATGGCAATAAAATGCGATTGTAACGAAGAAGGGCTCAGGTAAAACAAGGTAGGACGATCACAGGGATCAAGGATTTCCTTTAGGATCAAACGGGAACAGAAAATAAGAAATAAAACGATAGTCAGTTCGGCATCAGGAGCTCCAAAGGTTAAGTCGAAAAGTACTGACGAAAATAGTTGTACGAATTTTAGCTAAAAAATATAATAGTTATTCTTAATTTGCATCTAACACACTATGAAACATGTTATTATAACTATAAGTGATGGGACGATTCCAATATTTTTCCGATTTCAATATAATTACCGATTCCGATTCTTTTAAAATCTCTTAATATTTAGCTGTATAGTATTTTCCCAGACTGCTGTAAAAACCCATTTAATGTGCATGTATTGTCACACACACACACACACACACACACACACACACACACACACACACACACACACACACACACATATATATATAATAGTTTTTACTGGTATTTTAAAATTAATAAATATTCATCAATTTATCGTTAATATCGGCAATGAAAAATTATATTTTTATTATCACGCAGCCTAAAGAAAAAAATTGAAAATTAAAAAATGTTTTTAGTGTTGGAAATCAGACACAGATTTTTTTCGATATCCTCCACCCCCACCCCAAGTTCCGATTTTTTTCGATTCTAGATACCGATGAATTGTTCGGACACTAGTAGAGTAAGGCTTGACAGACCGGCAAAGGAATTTTTTTTTTCTCATTCTTATATGACAGACGAACAAAAACTGTTATGTCAAATTCTAACATGATAGACTAATGAATAAATTATGTCAAATTGTAACCTGGCAGAAAGACGAAAATGTTATGTCAACTTTTAACATGACAGACTAAGAAAATGTTATGTCAACTTTTAACATGACAGCCTAAGAAAATATTACCTCAAATTTTTACATGACAGCCTAAGAAAATGTTATGTCAACTTTTAATATGACAGTCTAAGAAAATGTTATGTCAACTTTTAACATGACAGACAGACGAAAATGTTACGTCAACTTTTAACATGACATACAAACGGAGATTTTGTGTCAACTTTTAACATGACAGACAAACGAGAACGTTATGTCAACTTTAAACCTGACAGACAAACAAGAACGTTATGTCAACCTTTAACCTGACAGACAGACGAAAATATTTCACATTTATACCGCAGAGAACAAAAAAAAGTATAATTGCATAGGACTATGTCTGACAAACCAACAAAAATGATATTTTAAATTTAAGTCTGACAAACGGATTAAATTTTTATTTTTAAATATGTCAGATGTCACAGAATATCGGAAACGTGCAATTAATAGTTTATTATAAGCTATTTGGTTGGATGACCGAAATCCCTCGCTAAGAGTTATCATCGCTGGCGCCATGATCACATCGAACGAACGATAAATGAACTCAAATCTCAAGGTCGCTGCTATACGAACAGACATCGTTCGTGTGAAGATGAAAATAATTAGTCTTGTTAATGCTGGAGTGGACCCGTTCTACCTCAAATTGCGAGTTTATCTCTGCTCTATCGTTATCTTCATGGCAGGTGCCTGAGCGAGCTTCAATCTTTGCCCCCACCCCCGTACAACAATCCTGGAAAACACTCGTGGCTTCTTCCCAGGTGATCATAACATTGTCGTTTTCAAGTTCACTGTAAAGAAGATCTTCTTTATAATAATAAATCTCTACATAATTTCCACCCCTTAAATAAACAGAACAAAAGGTGTAGTATCTGTTCCGGCAGATGCTTCACTAAAGACCATATGTGGGGGCAACCCCACATATAAGACCATTGCCCTTGTGGCAATAAATTTCTGGACCATGTAGGGGCAACCCTATATACCAAGAGGCTCTCACTACAAGCTCTCCCTCCCCTCCTCTCGGTGGAGCTGGTTGGTTGTTGGTTGTTGGTTGTTTTTGTTTTACGGCATATCAACCCTTTTCGGGTTATTTAATGCCGAATTCAAAGATTTTGAAGAAAAAATTTTTTTAATAGAATATATTTGTTGTTTTCACGTCGGTTTCTATTTAACCCATAGTTGGGACCCTAACAGGTACTACCACTCCGGGTCAGAGTGGACCTGGGAGCAATGGTAATTAAAGGGTGGCTTCACACTCCCCAAAGCCCACAAGCTGGGGTCTCACCACTGGATATAGTTTAAGGTCATATCCAGGTCCCGGTGGAGCTGGATCCCCTTTTCATTCCCCCTCTACACTAAAAAACGGCCTCATGTTTAATTTGCTCTTGTGGGGAAGCAAATGAATACAATAAATAGAACAAACGGTTGCCTTTTTTCTTTCTTGGCTTTCGAGTTAAGATCAAAATGTAGTATCTGTTCTGATGCTGCACTCCGTTTTTGGTCTCGGCTAATGGAGGAGAAATCCTTCTGTACTGATACATTTTAAAAAAAAATTTCTTACTAACCAAAGTGCCCCCCTTTTTGGGGAGCTGATTTCCCTCCACATTAAAAACCGACCTAGTGTCTAACTCTGCCCTCGAGAAGAGACAAGTAAACAAACGAAAAAAATAAAAATATACACCCCTGGTACTTAATAACCTTTATCCTTGAGGGGCCTGCGGACCTTGATAAGCGGTGACTTCGTAGTAAAAAACAAAATCAGGGAAACAAAACAGGGCACGGCTATCATCAACTGCAGACTGAATTCAGAAAGATTAATCTTCCTGAACAAACAATTATGCCGATATTTTAAACAACATTGGGGGGGGGGCGTGTTTTTATGGGGTCAATAAAGTCCCCTCCCTTCTTCTTTAAAGAAAATTCATAGGAAGCACGTGTACTGCTTACAAGGCTATCACTGCTATAAAACAAATAAATAAGGAATCATGATTAGGGCTGTGACAACAGCATATTCTTTCCATCGTTTTAACTCTCGATTATATATCAGTTAATATCTTATATGTTTTTTATGCTAGTGATGTGGATCTTGGTTGATTAACTGAGTCTAACTGAGTCGGATATATACTCGAAATGAAAAGAATATGCTGTTCTCACAGCCCTAGTAATAATTTGTATTATTTGGACTACAGCTTTCACCTTATTTTTTTTACAATGTTTCAGCCGATGTAAGCTCCGACCTTCTTCGGATTGTATTGTTAACATTTACATTTTGCACACATGCACATAAACCCACCAGTGGGGAGGAGAGGGCGTTCCAGCCCTGAATGATCTCCTCTTTCAGAATGGTGGCGGGCAAAACAATCCGTTATATAAAAAAGCAACGTACGGGAAATTGAATCTCTCTTTCTTCTGATGTCACCTCTGTTGAACATACTACCAACCCGTATGTTTTTGACACACAAATTTCTCCGCATGTAAGATACTTTCCCGCCATACATTCGCGCGTATTCTTTTTATTCTTTATTGCGCGCATTCTCATCGATACATCTCAAAGCAAAGTCAATCGGGTTTTATAAGAAGAGATCTTTTTATACATATGCTAGCAAGGAGACCCGACGTTACCTGAGATTGAATGATGATCAACGAATGTTTCACACTCCCACATTTTTATTGTTATCAAAATCATTTAAATAGCTCATTTAAAAATGAAATTGGGGACTAGTGCACTTATTGATCCGTGCTGAAATAATAACGTTACTATTTTTAAAAAAAGCCATACTTAACATGGGGAGGGGAGGGTGTTTTTTGACCTCTTCTATACTTTAACCTTGCAATTGAATAAAAAAAAAAAAAAACTTTAATTAAACTTGGAAATAAGATTTTAAAAATAGCGCGGATCAGTAAGTGCACTAGCACCTGAAATTGATTGATTGCCTGCTCTAGTTGGGAGCCCATTGCGGTGCTTTCCCGCTGTGACTTAATCCATAATAAATTGTAGTTTACATTGCACTGTACAAAACCTACTATTGGTTTTATAGAATAAACTGGCACGCACACGCGCACACACACACACACACACACACACACACACAAAGTTCCTTTATGTATATATACGTGTGTGTGTGTGTGTGTGTGTGTGTGTGTTAGCAAGATGCTCTGCGTTACCCTATTGAAAAATACATTTAAATACAATATTTTAATTTATACAGATTTTCGTATTTATTATTTAATACTCTTTTGGAGTAATTTCATAATTTTGAAAATATGACTTGGGTGCCATCAGCTATAAAAATAAAGAAAATTTGTATGCGTGTATGAATTAGTTCCCTATAGACTCCAAAACGAATGTGCCTATTTTTTAATCAAATTTAACATAAATTTACTTCATGTATCTGGCAGTGTTCTTAGATAGGTTTGGTATCGGAATGTCTTCGGCAAGTATCAGTAATCGATAAACGAAAAAAGTTCAATCAAAGAAGGAACACGTGGTTTGAGAAGTTTTATCACCACACAAGTAGAAAAGTCCGGCATATGAAATCAACAGTGCGTTCTTTGATATAATGCGGGCCCGTTCGAAGTGAATGTTTTGGTTTAAAGCGCAATTGAATCATGATTCTTACCTTTTTCATCTGAAACTTAAATTCAAGCCATTATCACCACACAAGCTGAAAAGCAATCAACAGTATGTTCATTGCTATGACAGGGGCCAGTTTGAAATTCATATTTGTTTAGAGCACAAGTATGATAATTGACGTTTGCATTTAAAAATTTAATTCAAACCAGTATATATATATAACATATTTTTTTCATCAACAACAGGTTATCTACAATGCACTGTAGACTAAGTCACTGCTGGGGGAGGGGGGTATGTGAAAATGTCCTTCCAGTGAGGTGCGATGGGTCTCAAACTAGTGTAGCCAATCAATCAATAATTGAAAAATAGGCGATTTCATCAATTTCGATGAAAATAAATATATGGGAATGCGAAACCTTGGCTGACGATCATTCAATTTTGGGTTACGACGGGTCTTCTTGCTAGCATATATATATATATATATATATATATATATATATATATATATATATATATATATATATATTGTTTTAAAATATAATTATATTTAAAAAACAATATATATGCTGATTCCCATTTGGGGGTTCCAAATTGGTAAAAGGGGAAATTATTCCCAACTTACATTTAGGTAAAGATGCACTTCTGTAAAAATAATTGAATTCATTCAATACGTATCGCAAAAAAATACATAACACACACACACACACACACACACACACACACAAGTTTCTGAATGTATTTTGAACAGACTCTACTTTCGAACTAATATCAGTTATTTTATGTTTGAATGACAAAAACAAATTATTTATATATTATTTAAGATTTTCGACGATGTTTTCAGGAAACGAATTAGTAAAGGCCATTTCAAAATTACTCGAAAATACAAGCAAGGGAATATAACTCATCTGCAAAGTATTATTATTTTTTTAAAAATTTATTTTGAATGTGATGGACACGAAAACATGACTTTTATAAAGTTGAAAACTAACCGCGTCCAGGTTGGCAGTTGAGAAACGTATCCATTGAAAGTTGAGACTCTAATTTCGACTTTGGCTCATTATTCAGAGATGCGGGTCAAGCATGCCGCTATTCTGTTTTTGAGTTGTTGGGAAATTTGAAAATCTCAAATCAAAGCATGCTGTGCCGTGATATTGTACCGTCGCAATGTACGTATAATATCACATACCAACGCTTCTTCCATTGATGTGCATTTTCTGGTCTATTTATTAGAAGAGGGTTCCATATATTTTCCTGAATATTTTAACATTCTTTAATAAGAGTTCCACGGGCTGGACCAAAGATTTTGTCAGGCCGGATCTGGCCAAGGGGCCATAGTTTGAAGACCCATGGATTAAAACACACTTGGTTTCTTTTTGATGAAGGATTTATTCACATAAGAAATATACACAGATCTTAATAAAAGCAGTATATATATATATATATATATATATATATATATATATATATATATATATATATATTCGGGGTTTTTTTATTCAAAAGTAATAGACTAGTGAATTCAACGAGGGTGTTAGATAGTCCTCAATAAAAAGAGCTAATAATACGTGTTTATTGTTATATAAACATGTTTACATCCCGCTGCTACAAACAGCCACTTGTTTCAATCAAACAACAGATATCATTAGGCAGCGACTTGATTATTCAAATGTTCAATGAATAATCTATTCATTGAACATTTGAATAGTCAAGTCGATGCCTGATGATATCTGTAGTTTGATTGAAACAAATTGCTGTTTGTAGCAGCGGGATGTAAACATGTTTATATAACAATAAACACGTATTATATATATATATATATATATATATATATATATATTGGACCCTTTTTTAGAATTAAAAAAAAAGTGGTGGCCATTAGCGCACACGGGACGTTCCGACTTCGTGGTCGTCGAATGCTGTCCCTGACTGTTTTATGTGAAAATCCGTCGACATGAATTCATGGGTTGTATTTATTTGCTTCCCCACTGAGCAAATTAGGCACAAGGCGGGTTTTTTATGTGGAGAGAGGGGGGAGGGGGAAGGGAAAAGGGGGGGGCAGGTACCGAGAAGTGGGAAGTGGGAGCTGGATAGTGAGAGCCTGCTGGTATGTAGGATTGCCTCTACATGGACAAGAAGATTGCCACAAGGGCAATGGTCATTGATTGCAGCATCTGCCGGAAGAGATACTACACTTTGATCTTGGCCCTAGGTGCTGAATGTCCTTTCGTTTATGTATGTGCATATATATATATATATATATATATATATATATATATATGTAATAATTCATAAAATATATGTGGCGATTAAACTACACTGAATATTCCGCGTTTCATCCACTCTATGATTCTTCAGGCTTATGCGCGAATTTTGTGGTTGTCTGTCGTTTTTATATACGCACCTTCTATTGAGATTTTAGTTAGCCAATCAGCTTTCTAGTATCCACCGCGCCCTTCCTATCAGCCAATGTACATGCACTTATATAACAAAGGCCCCTTTTGACCTCTGGTTGACCTGGTTCTTTGTGTGTGTTCTATTTAGCTTGGATATCTACTGTGTTGATCTGTTTTAAAGCTAGGTTACGTTTTTTTTTAGGTTTAAAACAGATCAACATTAATATAGATCCACATAATATTATGATAAGTGTTTCAGTGTGAACAGGTATGGTACAATAAATTATGCGGTTTATCTATTTTATTTTTACTTTCATCATATTTTGCTTTGGTTTGATACCCCCGAATTCGAAGCTATCTCTTTACAACCCTTCCTTTTCATAACCTATCATACTTTCATAAATCAGAGTCCATTTTCTGTATGCTGTTTTTGAACCCAGTCAACGACGGGTACTTTTGCTAGTATATATATAAACTTACAGTTTCACCAAATACTTTTACATGCAAAATCCGATCCCGCATTTTGCTAATTCCTAGGCTCTACGGAGAAGGAAAGTATTTCTTCGAAACTCCGCGGATTAAGGACTATCCACTTATTTAGTGTTTCTTTTTCAAATTAAATAGGTTTTTAACTATTTTCAAAGCATTTTTTAACATGTTTTAATAACTATTTGCTCTTTATATATATATATATATATATATATATATATATATATATATATATATAGTGAGCGTGGCATTATCCGGATAAGTCTCCTCTTGTGGAATTGAACTCTCTCTTTTCCTCTTACACATTAAGCTATATATATATATATATATATATATATATATATATATATATATATATATATATATTAATGTATTGAATACAATAAAACACAATACAATTGATTCAATGCAATGAAACCACTGGCCCGCCTTTGGAATATGTCTATATATTGTTTAGAAATTAATACATTACGCAAATCGCTAAGCAAGTGAGGTTAAGCAACCATAATGCCAAACAAGTTCAACTTTCACTATGTTCTCATCACTTTGGGACTTTGGGGGCAAGTGTCTATTTTATTGTGTTCGGTTCTCGTGAAGTATAACTGGTAACAAGATAGCACCTCTTTTTTTTTTAGTGGAACAGACATCAGAACTCAACTTCCATCATTCATCGAGGTCATAGGTTACACAGACACGTCAATCATTCAACGAATTCTGTCACTCAATCTAGACCAGTTTTAACTTAGCGTTATTGTTGTTTTTTTTTTTAATCCTAGAATCATGTAAATAGGTTCCAACTCTTCTTTACGTGCAAGCTTGGAATTTGATTGCTCTGATAATTTAGGCCGGTATTTACTTACCTCTCGACGAGAGCAAAGTTTGACTCTTTGTTTCTTTGTTAAGAACGTGCACAACGTATATATAAAACAAGGCCGATAGCCATTAGTCGCGTGCTCTCGTGTAATGAATGAATACGTGAATGTAGGGTTGACATGGAATTCTTAAAGATAAACTAAAATGACCGAAAAATGGGCTGAAATGACTTAAATAAATAAAAAGTAAATGATTTAGAATGACTTTAATGAAATAAGGATGAATTAAATGACCTTAAGAATGACTTGAATGCTTAAACAATAACTGGAATCCTTCAAAAACAACTTGAATGATCTGGAGAATGACTTGAATGGCTTTGAGACTGACTGGTTGTAAAGTGGGTGCTCATTTTACATTAAATTAATACAGAAAAGTGATCCCCCTCTTGATATCACAATAAGTACAGCATGTAGTAAAGATACTACACTTTGATCTTGGCCAAAAGGCCAAGAAATGGTTATTTATTTGCTCCCCCACCGAGCAAATTAGGCACACGGTCGATTTTAAATGTGAGGATTGAAGGGAAATGGGGACCAACTCTCCGGGGAGTAGGAGAGCTGGATAGTGGCAATTGGTATGAAGGGTTGCCCCTACATTGACCAATGTCTTATATGTTGGGCTGCCCCCACATATGGTCTTTGCTTGCAGTATCTGCCGGAACAGATATTACACTTTAATCTTGACCAAAAGGCAAAGAAAAGCTTAAAAAGCTAAGAACAGCATCTATTAACAACAGAGCTTTGATCTTAACCAAAAAGGTCAAGCACAAAAATGTGACGGACAGACCGACCGATAGACCGACCGACGGAGTGACTTATAGAGTCGCTTGCACGCGACTAAAAAAAGAGGAACGTTAACAATATTAGTTGCAAAAGCCGATATTGTGTACCTCTAGAGATGGAATATCGGTAGTTTAGAGGAAGAGAATAAACAGAGAGAAAGAGAGAGAGAGACAGAGAGAGATTGAAAGAGAGAGAGAAAGGGAGAGAGAGGAACGGATGCACGCACGCAGGTGCGTGGTTGTAAGGTAGATTATTATAATCGTATGCAATGTATATTATAGACGATGAAACATTTATGGTTTTGTCTGACCGGAGAACTCAAAAAAAAAACAAAAAAAGAGAAGCGGACGTGGCGATTAGATAAACGTGTATAAGAACCAGCGATACAGCTTGGCTGTGGACGAATGAAAAATAGAAAAGTGAGATAGATATAAAAAGCAGAAAGTGTAGTGCTTGAATATTTCATCTGACCCAAGACTGCTAAACACAAAAACAATCATATAAACACACATCTCAGATATACATGCCCATAAACACACACATACGCACATCTATAGTTATATTAAAACCGAACTAAACAACATTTGTTTCCCTTGGGTATTTTTCCTGCATATTTCAACCGCACAATAAACATTCTAACATATTCATCTGTTATGGGGATTGAGTTATGTTTGAAAAAACGTAACTATTTTATTTTTTTATAATTCGTCGTAATTAACAAATGACTAATAAAGTGGACCATTTTCTAACTTTCTGTCTATCACTTTTTCCTCTTTTGATGTACATTAGTGCGTACGTCATCTATCACTCTCGGGTCCGTCAATCAGGCTCCTCATCTCTAACTTGCCCCTTTCTCTTTATTATTTATTAAAAGTCGAAGGTAATAAAGAAACGATGGATTTAATAGATTAGAATTGCCCATTTAAAACATAAAATGTATTAATCTATTATATAAAATGAAAGTTGTGTATGTGTGTATGTCTAGCTAAAAGGTAAAAGAAACCTACAAAACAAAGAACCCCACAGTTGGTATATTCTTGATCAGTGTTGTTCTGGTTGAATTATAATAATAATAATAATAATAATAATAATAATAATAATAATAAATTATTATTATTATTAGTAGTAGTAGTAGTAGTAGTAGTATTTAACCTTTCTCTAATCAATTTTGTTTCAGATTAAGTGACTCACGTAAAAGTAGTCCAATCTGTTTAATCTTTCTCTTATTGACCAACTGACACCATAAGACAAAATGCAATTCTTTTTTTTTTCAAATAGATGACTCTACGTGCTACACGTCTCAGAAATTACTGATACAAGTTCATATGTATCGAAGAGAGAACAATAAGCAAAGTGTTATGACCACCACGTTCCCACTCTTGTCATCATGTGATTTTTATCCTTGAAGGACTTTAAAACAAAACGTTTATGCAAATAATTCTCATAATCTAAACCAACTAAAGAAGATTATTACTATCGTTATCAAGAGAATCACCAGAGAAGATCTACAGGCAGTCTCTGCAAACGTTGTTACACGTGACCAGAAATGCATAGATGTCAACGGGGTGCACTTCCAGCATTTTTTATAACACTACAGGTAATTTAAACGATATTTTCATGCGATATTTTAAGTGGGCCACCCTGTATACACACACACATATATTATTAAAATTCGTTAAATTGAATGAACGTTGGATCCTTTCCATTTTGTTTATTGTAGTCTTTACTTCAGGTGGGAACTGCTTGATGTAATAGCCATAACTATGATTTGTACGAGTACTTTATATATATATATATATATATATATATATATATATATATATATATATACACATATATAAAAGTGAACGTGTCTGTGTGTCTGTCTGTGTATCTGTCTGTGTGTGTGTACATTTCCCTACGCAATAACTCTGTCGATTTTTAGTCTACAGACTCGAAATTTGATATACAGGCTACTGAGATTTGGGAACATCGATGTGATCGGTTTTCGACCAGAAATTTGACTGTGAAGAGGTCAAAGTATACCGATTTGACCTTTTGAGAACTCTACCAAACTCCTTCGATAATTTGAGACCTAAACACTTAAAATTTTAGATATATATTCTTTTGACGTGGATATAACTTAATAACTTGATTTGAGCCCCAAACAATAAATGTTAAGGGGTGATAATAGGGGTCAAAGTTTTAAAAAATTACCTTTTTTTTTTTTTTTTGCTCAGCATACACCTCCAAAAACCCGGGCAACGCCGGGTATCCATGCTAGTATATATATATATATATATATATATATATATATATATATATATATATATATATAGAGAGAGAGAGAGAGAGAGAGAGAGAGAAATAAAAAGGAACAAACCGTATGTGTTCATCAACGTTTCGTCTTTATTTCGAGACTTCCTCTGGATGAATATATATATATATATATATATAGTCTTTGAAGTTTTTAATCTTTAAAACTATACAAAAACATATTTTTTATCATTCGTTAGAAAACCATCTAGTCAGTAAGTCTATATATATATATTTCTGGGGTTTAGCTTTGCTAAGTTACTATGTACTATAGGACCCTATAATATAAAAAAGAGAGTTGGCTGCTAGTATGTACATATAAGCAGCTAGAGAGGAATAAGTTGAGAGGAAAAGAGAGAGAGAGTGTGTGAGAGTTAGGGAGTGAAAGAGGGGGTAAAACGGGTCATGGGGAGGATAGAAAGATAGCGAGAAGGATAGAGGTACAAACGTTTTAATAAAAACTATCTCACACAGTCGCTCCTGGCAACGTTCGCTAGCCCCGCTCGTACTATATAAATCGTAATTGGAGTGTGTGTGTGTGTGTGTGTGCGTGTGCGTGTGTGTGCGCGCGCTTGCACGTTTATTGTGTTTATAGCGGTTAGGAGCGGACGGTTAATATGTTACTCAATTGAGAACTGCGCTCGTTGCACTATTTGTTTTGATTACGCAAACGGTAGGCTAGTGGCAATCTCTGTTGCAACCGTCATTGACCGTCGTGTTGGCAACGACAATCAAACCTCCTTATTTTGTCCCATTATCATGTCCTTTTTCGTACGGACAGCATGAAACCAGTAAGCACGACCAATTATCTTAGCCTCTCTATTGTCCAAGGTTATATTTCAAACCCTTTGAAGGTGTCCATGAAAATGGCTGTGGGAAGCGACATCTTGTAACCGGTGGTCAACTATCCACATTTGTATCGTTAAATTATATAATGACATAAATCTCATATATAAAATTATCATGTCGGATTTTACATATTAGACCTAAAAAGCAATCCACCTAAAATCGATATTTGATTCGAACAAGTCGTTGTTCTTACTCTTTGTTTGTTTTTTTATATTAAAATAATGCCATTTTTATTCAATTTATGTTCTATAATAATTAGCTTTTTGTTTAATCTCCTAGTGATTTCCATCCATCCATAGCCTTGACCCCCTGAAAGGGGGCATAGGCCATTTACAACTTGGTAGATGCTTTTGTAGCGAGGAGTTTTTTTCGGGATGAGGATGCTGGCCCCACGCCAAACCCTTCCAGAAGGTGTATACAGCACCTCGCCTTCCCAAATGGTCACCCATCTGGTACTGGCTAGGCTCAGCGTTGCTTAACTTTGGTAATCTGGCGAGAACCGGTGTGTCAAAGTGATTGTGCCGTACTCTTAATGATTTAGATTGTTAATAAAATTACAACAATTTAAATCATTGTTCAACTCCCAGTTATGCCGAATATGTATAGACAGTAATAAATACATTGTCTACCTACCTACCTTGGCACCAACCTACGTCACGTGAACCAGTACTAATTGATAACATTTACTTAATATATTCATTTTGTTAAAGCTTTCAAAATTCGGCCAAAGTGAAGAATGGTTAACAGTCGAGAAACCGTAAACAAAAAATAAACCCAGTAAAGTATTCCTAGCAAACAAAGTCAAATTTAATTTTCTACCGACTTACATTGTCTAACTGATTATCAACCAAGTATACTCTATTAGTATTCTGTGTGTGCGTTTGGATTCTTAATCCGGCAGGAGAATGTGATGCGTCTAGTGTGTTAGGTATAAGTTAGTGTTAGGTTCATGCTTGCATGCCTTCTCGCTTCCAGCTAACACCGCTGGCTAACCTCACAGTGAAAGGGAAGCAGCTATGCATTAGTCTTCCCTGCCAATACATAGCCTCTCCATCAGCAAGACTACTAAAGTGCCTCCACGTTGGCCACACACGGTAAGTGGGTGCCTTGCGGCCCCAGGCTAAACTTGTAGGAGATCTCGAATAGTAGCGGACCCCAGAGGTAGTGCGTTATGGCCCACCGATGTGTGGACATGCCCTGGCATACTACCAACCCCTACCCCACTGTCTTGTGAGTGCCTTTGGTTGGAGGAAGACTAGGGGAACCAACCCCAAAATCAAGCACCACTGCCTTGTGGGGCTTATCACAACAAAAGGCTAAGAAATGGGAACTCTGACTTCAAATCCCACTGCTGCCTTGCAGATTTCCTTAAAAGGCTATGGAACCTCATCCAGAAAGAAAAGGCGTAGTAGCGGACACGCTATGGCGACTGTCGACCTCACTGAGATTTCTTTCGGCCAGAAGCTGCGGCCTCCTCTTCTTCCAGTCTTCGCGGGTTAGCTCCACTAGACATGAGCATTGGAGGTTCAGAGTGTGTCTATCTGATGAGCAACAGATACTGAACATAAACTGCGCAAGAAAGTTTGGAGCCAAGGTGGGAAGTCCTGTGGCGATGGAGAGAGACTACGCCAACACCGGGGGATACAGCACTGAGGTCCCAACTAGTCATCGCCAAGACTGACAGACTGCATGATGATGATGATGATAATGATGATGATTAGCATACTAGTCGTCTAATGATAAAAAACAGTCGCCCAACTAAAAATCACTATTTTTTTTCTCATCTCTCGGTTTCGAGCGATAAAAAGAAAACTTGCTTTTACGTCAGCTTCGTTAGTTCCATGCCGTACGCGCTGTTATTGAATTATATTTTCGTTAATGCTCTTTTATAAGTTTCCCGTGTCCACAAGCACATGCCAAAACAATTTGCCTTCTCTGACTTTAGCGAGATGAGTTTAGAGAGATTTGTACAATTTCGACCTGGTATACTATTTAAACTCCCAATGACTCTTTCATTAAGTTTTCAAAAGCCAACTCTCACTTTTCGGGCGTCCATTGTGATTTAATATACGCTGACCTCTCACGCCGAATGTCAATCCAATTTGTCCAACGCCGGCGAGACGGACCAGCAAGTTGAACCGGCCTATTATGTCACACCTGTCACTAAAAATGGAACTTAATATTATTAGACTTTCTCAGTCAAACTCTGTGAAATGAAATCATAGAAACCAAACAATAAAGTTGTTTGAGTCATAGACAGTATTATACTCCTCTCATCTATAATTATGTATGTAACTGTTATTATATCTTTACTCCGTTGAATATTAACTTATCTATATACACTTTTTTGTCTGTGGTATATCTATCTATCTATCTATATAATTATAGAACTCAAATGACCTTGTAACGGGTGTTGTAACCCACGATTTCCGGTTGCGCATGCATACATAAAGAAACAATTAACGTGACAATAAAACGTATTGCTTTACTGTGTACGTTTTCAGCGTCCCAATTGTTTTTTTTTTTTTCGCTTTTAAATTATCCAAATAAATAACTGTTAATACTTTCTGCATTTTGTTACATCATTCTTTTCCATATTACGTCTAAGTTAACGCAATTTTCTTACAAATAAATTTACTTTAACCCGTTGACAACCATAAGAGCATTTTACAACGGCGATTCACCCATCGCCTTCATTTTTTAAATTTATTCTCCATTTTTTAATACACTTTTCTTTAAAAAAAAAACATTCATACATTTTCTTCTACACTACGTTAGAAATAACTAATCAACGCATCCCAATTGTTTTTTTTTTCGCGTTTGAATTAAAAGATATATCAACATTTGAATTTACCTTTAACTATTATGGTATCTGTTCAGTGCACATTTATCTATAAGTATGGCAAACCACTTATAATTCAATGGCTGTAAGTTTTTTTTTCAAAAGTAAACAATTATAAACAGAACGAATCATAGAAACCTATCTATATTCTTTTTTCATTTTAATATACTTTCATAGAAAAGTTTCTGTATGTCACAAAAAACTATTTTCTTTACGTCACAAGTGTCACGATCATACATGAATTCCATAGCTAATATAGCATACTGACCCAATGGGTCACAGGAAGTCCAGTATATATATATATATATATATATATATATATATAATTATTTTTTTACTATAATAATTAAATACCTACAGACACTAGTGTTTCATCCTTTCGGGATTCTTCAGTGCAGGGTGTCACGATTACTACCAGTCGAACGATTCGAACCCCGCGACACGAGACATCTCTGGCTCGATTAGCGGAGGCCGTATCCATTCGGCTACCATTAACCGTGTGAAATAGCGTTGAATTTTAAACATTTTAATTTAAATGTTCATTACGTCAGACAGACAGTGATCAAATCGTTATACGATGATCTACGCATAATATATATATATATATATATATATATATATATATATATATATATATATATATATATATATAGCTTCAGAATGTGAAAGATTATATATAATAAATTCCACAGCCAAACAAGGTCGCAGCCCACAAGAGCAATGACAGTCAAGGAACTGGAAGGCCAAGACTCGAGTTTCGCCCTCATTTAGGCTCATCAGTTGGACACATCACAACTCAGGATTCGAAACCAGAGTTCGGATGTGTCTAACTGATGAGCCCAAATGAGGGCGAAACTCGAGTCTTGGACTTCCGGTTCGTTGACTGTCATGGCTCTTGTGGGCTGCGACCTTGTTTGGCTGTGGAATTTATTATATATATATTATATATTAGTTTTGGGATGATTAATCGGAATCGGGAATCGAAAAAATAGGAAATTTTGGGGGTATCGGAATCAGTATCGGAATAATTTGTGCCCATTTTCCGATGCCAAAACTGATTCTTTTATGTGCTTTTTTTATTTGATTTACTTTAAAGAAAAATCTTCTACTGCTGATGGTAATGATTACAAAAATGAATATTTATTGATTTTAAACGTTTAGTAAAACTAAAATCGATAGATCATCCCTCACAAATGTATTTTTACGGATGAGAAAATATCTGCACATTTTACATGTGTTTTTGCGATAACCGTGAAAAAATAACAACTTTATAATAAAATTTTTAGCGATTTATAGAGAATCGGATACAGTATCGGTAATTATATCGGAATCGAGAATTTTATACGGAATAGTTCCATCCCCATTAAGATAATTTTCGATTTATAAAAACTTCCCTCCAAGCCACCAGATACCTGATGAGCTCAATGTGTTGACCGAAGCAGTAGTTCTATTGTTGGAACCACATATAATCTGATTAATGTAAATTTTTAAAATAAGATATATTTATATATTTCCAAATTCATATATATATATATATATATATATATCAAATTTTTTTAATGATCCGTTAATTAACTTAGGAGATTACTCTGCACATTTATGCAATTACTTTATATATAATATTTACTACGAAAACAAAAACAATGATATGTTAATCATGTAGCTAAATATTGGAGTCAATTTAACTGGCTTAATGTTTTATTGCTATTTGTACATTGCCACTGGTTAGTATATTTTAATATATTAAACCTTTGGGAAAAAAATTTTCTAATAAGATTATATATATATATATATATATATATATATATATATATATATATATATTTATATTACGTCGATGTGCATACTAATCTGGTTACCTAAGTACTTCCTTAACACCTATTATCGTAGTTGTTTTCCGTTTCGCTTAAGTCAATTCCTTTATTTAAATTCGTTTCCGGTTATTTAAAGCAAAACCTTCATCTATGTTTAGTTTCTATTTTGCCTTTTTTTTTTTTATTTCTACTTGAAAAGATTCTTCCTTCGGCAAAATTGCACAATTACCGATTTTGATCAGAAAACAAAATCTTGCTTTCGTTTAATCATTTTGTGAAATTATCGATTTTACGTTTCGATTACCTTAGTGTATGTCTATTAGATATTGTTAAGTTTAGCTAAGTTGACTACATTTTTTTATATTCAGTTGACGAACATCTTTTTTTTATAAATCTATTATGCCGTGTCCTTATTCTTTGGTTGCGGTGAATAAATGGAGTTAGCGACATTCCAGTATTTAGCTTCTGCACTCAATGTAATCCCTTTACGCCATACGGTACGTGGCTTCCGACTGTGTATTGTTTATTCGCGAACGAATCTATTTCATCTGATATCTCCACAAGTGCATCAGCAGGTGTATCTCCGTCAACATCCGGATGTTATTCTTTCGGCGGCATTATGTCAGCGATCCGTGTAAATTTCTGTCGTTTCGATACTGAACTAATTATGTTCAACTTATCACGTTTAAGTGTTTGTTCAGTATATCTAAATATATATATATTTTTTTAATCTAAATGTTTATATACGGCATAATCGCGTTGACACACCCGTTCTCGTCAGATCGCCGTAGTTAAGCAACGTTGGGCCTGGTTCGTACCAAATGGGTGACTATTTAGGAATTCCAAGCGCTATGTGCTGTCCGCTTATCTCGGGATTTGTTTCCAGTCGTTCTGTACATACACTTCACCTGACACTGGTATTTAACAATGTTGACTCAGGAGAGGTGTGGTTGGAGATTGTGCACCTCCTGTCACAAAAATTTCACGCGCAAGCACCACTCCGTGGGCTTCCAAAGACTGAAGAAGCCTCGTCCTTGTTGTCGTCGTAAACGTTTTAATGGCATGTTTTTGATTCGTAAGAATTTGTTTTTAAATATTTTCAGATTGACAAAAATGCATTTATGAGTTTGTCAAGAATAAAATTGAAGTAGCATTTTTGCGAAATTGTCAATAAATGTATCTGTGCTGGTTTGTTAAAATTAGGTTTTAAATGGTATTTATGTTGGTTTGTCAAAATTAGGTTTAAAATATTTAATTATGCTGGTTTGTGAAAATGGAGGTTTTAAAAGTATTTATGTTGGTTTTTCAAAATTAGGTTTTCAATAGTATTTATGTTGGTTTTTCAAAATTAGGTTTAAAATAGTATTTATGCTGGTTTGTCAAAATTAGGTTTAAAAAAGTATTTATGCTGGGTTGTCAAAATTAGGTTTCAAATAGTATTTATGCTAGTTTGTCAAAATTAAGTTTAAAAAGTATTTATGCTGGGTTGTCAGAATTAGGTTTTCAATAGTATTTACGTTGGTTTGTCAAAATGAGGTTTTAAATAGTATTTATGCTGGTTTGTCAAAATTAGGTTTTAAATAGTATTTTGCGAGTTTGTAAAAAAATGATTTGGAAATAGCATTTTTGAGGATTTGTCCCAATCAAGTTTGAAGTGGCATTTTTGTTAGTTTGATCCGATTATTTTGAAAAAAAGATTTCCGCCAACTTGATACAATTATTTTAAATTACAATAGAAAAATTCGAGTATAAAAAGTTATTTGGTTAAGCTAAAAGGACTAGTTGTTAAAACTGGAAAAGAAAAGGACAATATATTCTAGTAAAAAGTATAATACTTTTACAACTTAAAATCTCGTAGCATTAAGAATTGATTACAGAATGTTATAAATTGAATTTTTAAAATTCTTAATGCTGCAATATTTTAACATGTTAATTTACTATATGTCTACTAGAATATCCTGTCCTTTTCTTTTCCAGTTTTAACCACTAGTCCTTTACTTTTCCATGTTTAAGCTAAACCATATAACTTTTCATGCTCGCATTTTCCTATTGTAATTCATGATTTTTCCAGGCTTCCAATAAATTCCCTTGTTATTTGTTTAATTCCAGTCTTATTTTATATTCCCAATAAACACATATGTAACAACAATGTACGGCACTCGTCTGCTTTCAATAATCCCCCAAATTATTTCCCTTTCATGCTTTATTTCTCTTTCACCTGTTACTTCTCTTTTCGCTACTGCAGTGAATTAGTAGCAACAGTAGTCGCTCAGGCAACGTGTTGTTGAAATGGAAACAAGTCATAAAAAGTGTCGCTCACATCCTTACATATTTTTACGATCGAAAACACGAGAAAATTCATCATAACTTTTGTTTTCTTGAGCGAAAATTTAACAAAAAGGAGGAGGTCGACTGTAATAAGTGTTTGAAGTTTGGTCGAAAATGAGTGTGCGGTGAAGCTTTTAAGTAGTTCTAAATGACTAAAACTGCCTCTTAATCATATGTCCATTCAAACACTACTGTATAAAGTTTACGAAAATACAATCATTCAAGCACTACTGTGTTTTAATGATTGTATTTTCGTAAACTTTATACACTTTTTTAAAAACATTTTTTCGCCTCATCTCTGAACTTACGGATTGGATTGATATGTTGAAACAACTTTACAACTGATCAAAATGAACTCTTCTGAAAAACACTGCAGCCATTAAAAATGTTAAGTTCGAAAATCAAAAGAGTCACACAATCATCAACATACTGGGATTTTCTTTTCTTTTTTATTGGCTAAAAAAAAAATTACTTCCTTTTTTTGTTTCTGAACAGCTTATTTTCCGTTCACCACTGGTGAACAAAATTCTCAGTGATCTTACTTGTATTATATATTGAAGGAGACAGCTATCGATATTTAGAGAAATTAAGTAATTATGGTCGAAAATAATATGTATAAAAGGAGAATGCTGGAATCAAACGTAGTGATCAAAAGTTAAAAAGACTACATACTGTCATTTAGATACGATTCCAGGAATGCAGTGGAATTATCCAGTGTAGTTAGGAATTACTATAAAAACAAAGTTAGGTCAGAGGAATAATAAACAGTTAAACTAAAGAATTTCTTTGTGTTGCTGGAACACGTGTTAGAAGCATATGTCCAACGTGCAGACCAGACACGTTTGGCTGCGTTCTGACGTCACAAAGAAATATATAAATTCAATATATAGTGTTAGGTTAGACTAGAGTTGTGTAGTTGAGACAAGAAAGTCAGAGAGTAGGAGCCAGTGTTATGTTCGAGTCGTTAGTCTGACCCCATTTGGGAAGCGAGGCAGAGAGAAAGAAATGACAAAATGTAACAATCTGGCACGGCATCGTATTCTCATCATTTTCATCACAAGCTGGAAAATAAATGTGTTCGTATTGTTATGTAAGCCTTTGCTTCGTTTGTCAGCAACCGCAAAGTGTTTTTTTGCAATAAACATTCAACACACATTACATTGTTTTGCTTTTTTCTGAATAATTTGTCAATATAAATTATAAAGAAACAGATGCCAATTAACTTGCACATTTTTTTAATTTTAAAAAGAATCTATAATAAAAACACTTAGTCTCCACCTAACATGACGTTTTTAGTTATAAAATAAAATAGTCAATCTTTCACGAGAAACACCCGTCTGGCTGAAACTACTGTCAATAATTTTCCCCACTCATTATCTGTGCCTAAATCCAAACGTAGATTCCATGAGCAAAGCTTTTTTCTTAGAACTGCACGCCAGTGGAACTCTCTGCCGCTTGCCTGTTTCCCACTTGACTACAACTTGGACGTCTTCAAGTCCAACATAAACAAACTCCTGACAAACCGCCCTCTTAAGTAAGACACCCTATCAAAACCACCAATACTAATGATTACTACAATACTATCTCATTGATTACTGTACACGCAATAACCCTTATCCTTAAGTGGCCTTCGGGCCTTGATAAGTGGTGACCCCCATGTAAAAAAACAGAAATCTTACATAGACAGTCATGGTTTTTGGAAATTTTTTGGAAAAAAATTGTTTTAATGATTGGTAACTGATAAAGACCAACTATAAAAAGGTAAGTAATTCGTTTCTCATTAATTTATGTTTGCGGTGAGGATGTTTTTGTGACACCGGATGAACACACAAATAAATGATATTTACATAATAATAACAATAATAATAATAATAATAATAATAATAATAGTTTATTGTATTGTATGTGGCTAATACAATTACGTAACAACAACAGAAAAAAGTAAAAAGTAAAATTAACAATAAGAATAATAATAATAAAAATAACGTTACGCTATCTGTATGTAAAATTGTTAGGTGAAAGTACCGAAAATTCATAGAAATCAGAGGTAGATAATTTATTTAAGCGTAAATCAAGAAATGAGTTAATGTTATTGGGTTGTATAGGTACTTGCAGGGGGGTTGCTCAGGCGTAAAATACGTTTAAATATGATATTTTAATTAGTCCAGATTTCGTTTATATTATTATAGAGTCGTGATTTTACAAGTAAAGAAAAAGTATTTGAGTGCCTTCAGCTACAATCCGAAACTGTAGCATTCAAAGCTGGTAACGTTACCACTGTGACACGAATATAAATCGATTAAAACTTAAAAGATTAAAAATAAACTAAGATAAATGTACAACATGGTTAAGGATTTTCTGAAATTTTGACCCATTTTTGACCCCTTAAAAACATTCCAGGTTCCTGCTTCCCTAACTGTACTGGCATGCAGAAATTCAAGTGTAACGTGAACGGACATCTTGCTGCCCAAATCCCAAAATAGTGCCCCAGTAGTTGCTGCCCCTGATAGTAGCCACCTACTCCAAAGTGGCAAT
Organism: Euprymna scolopes; assembly: GCF_053919585.1. Taxonomy (NCBI): domain Eukaryota; kingdom Metazoa; phylum Mollusca; class Cephalopoda; order Sepiida; family Sepiolidae; genus Euprymna; species Euprymna scolopes. The sequence continues at coordinate 55,233,048 of NC_136518.1, forward strand.
GTGCCTTGTTTGGGGTGAAAATGTAAAAAAAAAAAAAAAAAAAAATTTAACGGACTAAAACCACTTAACAGAACGGCCATTAAAAAACCCAATCGTTTGGGGCTCCTAGCGCCGCTCAGTGACTTTTAGTTTCGGAGGAGATAGAGCTTGAAAATATAGAGACAGACAGACATACAGCCGTTTATATATTAGATAAAGCGAATTTACGAAGATAGGATAGAGTTGGTGATTAATTTATTTATTGCGGACTATTATCCTCATCTTTATTAGTTGTTGTTGCACAAATGAGGGTAATAATCCGCCAAAAATAAATTAATAAATAATACTTCTCTCAATAATGAATTCCAATTTAAAAATTTTTTTTAGTAATCTTAGTCAAAATCATGTAACAGTTAAACGAATTCCTGGCGCGGGGGTGGTGTTGGAGATTGAAAGCAACTTCGATGATCTACCAGGCACTGCTTTTCAACGTGATTATGCCGCATACAAACTTTTTTTTAAAAGCTGAATGAAACGTGTCTAGGTTTTCTACTACTGGAAAAAGAAATAAGAGTGTGGTCTGAAAAAGAACAATTGGCTCTGTATGAAGAATCAGGAGAAGCGAAGGGTTTAATAATGCTTGTGGCTAACTGGCTACGCGTATAAGACAAAAACTAGATATAGAATCAAAGCGTATAAAAGTACTGAATGGTCATACAAATCAAAGGAAGGTATTAAAGTAAGCGTAAATCAAGAAATAAATTGTTGTATTAATTTGTTATAAGGAAGCGAAGATACGAAGATAAGATAGTGATAGAAATGTTAGTTGAACGCACAAAACAATGAAGCAAACCAGTGTTCGCTTTTCCTGTATTATAATCTCTAAGAATAAGAATAAATATAGAAAAAAAAATGGGCCTTAAAGGTGTGTCAGATGAGGGAAAACTATGGAGCAAAAAAATGTGTTTAGGAAGCTATCGGCCTCCATATATGCGAATCCAGGAATTATCAATTGGAACGTTAGATGGTTGAAAATGTCTTGCCTTAATACTATGAAATACGGCTTTCTGCCGTAAAAGCTGAATGAAATCGATGCCTCCGTTCAGTCTCAAGAGACAATGGATACCCCCTGTAAGGGTAACTGCGGGTGTAATTGGGAGACAAGTGTTGCGCAATAACCACCACGCGTCTCCTGAATCGGTACTGCTTAAAACCAGTGACAAGAAGAAGTGCTAGACCACTGGAAACAATGCAGAGATAAGCGAAGAGCACATGCAGGACATGAAATTCGAAAATAGTTAACAATTTAGTATTGACCAGCTTCGCTGTTTCTTAACTTCGGTTATCTAACGGGAAACAGTGTGTCAACGTGGCTATGCTGTATACAAGCTTTTTTTTTAAGCTGAATGAAAAGTGTGTAGGTTTTTCTGCTACTGGAAGAAGAAATTTAAGAGTTTAATACTATTCGAGGCTAACTGGCTACGCGTGTAAGTAACAGCTAAGTATGGAATCAAAGCGTATGAAAAAGTAATTCATCAGGTGTTTACCGTTGTGCGAATAGGTTCCGATCGTCGTAGAAAGTTGTGAAACTGTTGGACCCGTAAGTAGCAGTAAAGGAATATCTTGATTTGTTTTATGCAATGATTGATGTCATCTTGTTTTGTGTTTAACCGTTCGTAAAATACCGTAAATCGATAATCGCTTAATCCGAGAAACGCACGCAGGCAGCTAATGAGAGCAGTCGTGCTTTTTATGAAAATGTATCTATCAAGAAAGAAACACGGAGGACGATGTAGTAAAGCGTATGACAATTATATTGAACTTCCCGGTTACCAATGGGAAAGTGAGAAGAGAACGGGTTTAAGGAGAAAAAAAAAGTGTGTTACCTTCTGTAACTAAGACGTATTTTAAATTGTGACGCTCCTGGGAAATGATATAATATTTTATTATAACGGTTGAATGCGGCTGTAAATATGCGCAAAACCTACATAAGATAATGGCTATTAATAAACAATTTATATGTGGCGTTTGCGTTTGCCTAGCTTTTTTCCTCCATAGGGAAATAATTGTTCTTATTTTATTATATGTATAGATAAAGTAATCTAATAGAATATTCCAATAATTTAATAATGGCAGAATATTTCCTGAATGCTTACAAACAGTATATTTGAACAAAAGAATTACCATAAAAGTTAATATTCACCAGAAAATACATTTTATGTGAGTTATGTTTTATGGGAAGATTAAAGAATTCAATATAGATGGCTTCGTATCCTTCTTGCTATTTACGAATTTTAAATCAAACCTTGACGCGATTAATAGCGTACATCACGTTTCACGTAAAAAAATGTTTATAAAATTGTAAAATTTGCATACTTCGCTTCGGTAATTTTTTTTCTTGATTCTAGTATGTCAAAATAGAGATCATATAGAAATACAATGTAAGGAATTACTATCTTGGATTGCGTCTACCAGGGGACAGTCGGGAGTTTAACAGCGAATTTAAACGTTTACGTGTTCGTACAGCCAGAGAAGCAAGGAACAGGGAGGAAATTCCGAAGTACAGTAAACCGAGGGAACAAACTATTAAATGTATGTATGTATGTACATATAAAATGAAAATGGTAGAACTTGCTGCTTGTCGTTATGGAGCATGTATGTTTAGGGAGCACAAGTGATACGCGTTCATCAGAGCGGATTCCATTAAAATACTTGTAACACAGAGCCATCGATGCGATATTGCGGCGATGAGACATAGTTTAGAGCTTTTCCGGTAGGGCAATAATTTCTCAGATTAGAGAGTATTTTCTCAGATTAGAGAGTATTTTCTTTACCCTCACTAAAAGTTAGAGACTAGTAGTAGATGCTCCAGTCCAGATATGGCAACACTATTCCATGATTGAGCAAATTGCGACTTTGTAAAGTTATATAATGCTCTCTCGTGTGAGTTATTTTCTAGCACGGTAGAGGAGGTCTCACATTCTTTACAGCAGCCTTAGCAATATCCTCAATGTACTTGTTATAATTCATATTGCGCGTGAATATCAGATCGAGGAGTTGTAAATATGGACTCTCAAGTAGGGTGCTATTTGTCATAGTAATCGTTGGTGTAGAATATGTAATCTATAATATAAATTTCACCTGTCTGTTTAAATGTATGTATGTATGTATGTATGTATGTACGCTTAAAACTTTCGACAATGGCAACGGATTTTCACGAGATTGGTATCGTTTTGTAAGCTCGACACTTCGGACGAGAAATATCGAAAAATTGGCTAAAAACATTAATTCCTTCACTCTAAACTGGCCACTTTTCTACAGGGAGGAGTCGCTTTTTTCGCCGATATTTTAAAAAGTCATCCCCTCTTTTTGATTAACTAGCCTTAATTTAAAGCTACGTAACTTCCGGTTTGGCGATGGGCACAACAGCAAAGACGTCGCTTTTTTTCACGTTCTTTTCCTCCTTCGCGTACGTGTTCGAGCCTGCCTGCCTACTATCACTGTTCTTTTTTTGCTCAACACACAAATCAAAACACCCGGGCAACACCGGGCACCCAGGCTAGTCCAATAGATAAAAGGCAAAATGGGCACGCGCGTTTGTGTATGTCCAAGAAAGCCATTTTTTCGCCGGGCTTCTCGACAAAGTTACTATTTTGGAGAACTTTCCTTGTATTCTCTAGATTGTAATATTTCAGATTCGAAAACGGACGTTGTCTCTATTGTTATTTTGATCGCGTTTTAAAAAAATCCCTGGTTCCTGGTGTTTGTTTGTCATTTTCTCATAAAAGGGAAACTGATCGGAGTGAAGGTACACCGCTTGGCCCTCCCGCCGAGACGTCCAGAAAGGCAATCAGCTTTGATCAATGTGCGGAAAACCCTTCATATCAGACAATTGCTATTCATTTGGACACTGCAAAGAGTTCCTTTTTTGCGGGGGGGGGGGCGAGCTGGTTTTCTCTAACGTCATGCGGAAACAAATACAGCAGAAATCTGAAAGCTTAACTGGCCTACAGCCAGAGTTAAGTGCCTGATTTTTTATCTGCTTTGGCATTATGGTTGAGATCGCTAAAATTCAACACTTAACGCTTTTAGCGTCATGGCGTAGCGGTAAGATGTCAGGTTTTCTTTCACTTTCTTTTCCACCTGCGCGTGACGAGTTCGAGCCTGCCTGCCTGCCTAATACCATTTTTTGTGCTTAACACACACTTACAAACACCCGGGCAACGCCGGGAACGCCCGCTAATAATTAAATAAATAAATAAACTAAGAATATAAAAAAATAAATAGTGCAGCAATTATTTGGGCATTTTATAAAAATTTCAGGCTTATTTATTTGACTTGCATCTAATGATTTTCAGTTGGTCTTTTGGGGCATACTAATAATTATTCTTTAGGTTGGTTGGTTGGTTGGTTTTGTTTTACGGCATATCAACTCTTTTCAGGTTATTTAATGCCGAATCCAGTAATTTTCAAGAAAAGTTTTTTAATAGAATATATTTGTTTTTGTTTTTTTTTTCAAGTCAGTTTCATAGTTGGAACCCTAACAGGTAATACCACTCCGGGTCAGACTGGACCTGGAAGCAATGGCAATTAAAGGGTAGCTCCACACTCCCCAAAACCCGCAAGCTGGGGCCTCACCATCGGATATAGTTTAAGGTCATATCCAGGACCTATTCTTTAGGTTACTTGATGCTGAAATATTATTTTAAACAAATCCAAAAGACAGGGGAGAGTTTATACACTCACAACAGTAATAACTATGCGTCAAAGGGAGACAACTTCGTTTTATAGGTACACTCTTCTGCAATGAAAAACCGATAAAAGAACATAACTGTAGATTTATAGATGCTTGGTCATGTATATGTGTCCTTTTAATCGACCCCCAACGGCAATATAAGGTATGCGGAAATGTAAATTAGGTAAAATATTACTCGATTATCCAAGTGAGACAAATAGATCAAGTCAAGTTTGATCAGCTAATTAAGACGTTTTCTTTCATCTGGTCAATTCTCAGTTCTTGTAGGCAAGTGTTAATTATATTAACTTTCATAATGGTGCTCTTCGTTTTATAGGTACATGTAAGCGATTCTACAATTGACACACGCATATAAATATATGCGTGTGTGCTAGAGCGACCTGTGGAAATTCCACAGCGGACTCTTTCATGTGTACTGTATTGATATTGGCAGTCTGTGGATGTTCAGCAAAAAATGGAGACGTCCTGATATTATTGTAGCTCTTTTGTTAAAACTGCAAAAGTATTTATCTAAGCCAGGAGGGACGCCCGGCGTAACCTGGTCGTAACATATTTTCAAATGTAATATTTTAATTTATGAAGATTTCGTATGTATTATTATAAAGTCAGTTTTTTTTTACCGTTTCCTATATATTATAAAGTTGTAGTTTAAAAATAAAAAATATATCCATATGACTTGGTTGCATCAGTTCGAACCGAAACCGAAACCAAAACTTATCATGAAATATATATATATATATATATATATATATATATATATATATATATATATATATATATATATATGTTGAGCTCCTACAGTATAATCGAAACTGGAAGTTAGGAGTTCTTGAAAAATTATTTATTACAAGAAGTGGAAAGTCACGTTAATTAAACGAGAATGACTCGAAAGAAAAAGATGTAAACGTGAAACACAAAATAAGACATGATATCGCATTAATATATATATATATATATATATATATATATAATCGAGGTGCCTTCAATAAGTTTGCAGTCTTTTTTTTTGTACGGACACTTTTATTGATAGTACACACATGAAACTCTAGTAATCCCCTCCGGCTGCAATGCACTTGTTGTATCGTTCCAACAATTTCTGGAAGGCCGCATGAAAGTCCATTAGTGTGAGCGTGTCAATTGCCTTCGTTACAGGGGCTTTTATCAGCTCAATTGTCTCTTAACGACAGCTTCTATACGTTTCCTGGAGCTTGAAGAATAACCAAACGTCACAGGAAGCAGGGTTGTGACTCTAAGCAGGATGGGGAACTGTCTTGATGCTCAACTTGGCCATGACGACGCCCTTCTTTGTGATATTCTTTGAGCACCCAATAATATGTTCATTTTACCAACCTTTTTTACACAGTAAAAAAACGATAATGATCTGTTTATTTAGAATGGACCAGAGAGACTGGTACATTTTTTTTATATTCAATGTTATCCGGAGTTGTCCTGTACACAGATAACACAAAAAGAAAGTGGTTTGTTTTGGAGTAGAGGTTGGACTTTTCTACAATTAATCCAGATGTGTGTATATTTCTGCACCATTACAATTTTGAGCTTGCTAATCACTTCCGATAGAGACATGCTGCTATAACCCCGGCATATTATATATATATATATATATATATATATATATATATATATATATATATATATATATATATGCGTGTGTGTATTTAGCTTATACGAAATAGATTGAAATAAGAAAAAAACGTAAACAAATTCTATACACACTATACACACACGTATGTGAGTGTGTGTGTATGTGTGTGTATGTGTGTGGGTGTATGTATGTGTGTATGTGTGTGCATGTGTGTGGGTGTGTGCGTGTATTTCACTGTTAAACTCCGGACTTTTTGTGTTATTAATCTATAACAGAAGAATTTGTTGACGTTTTTTCCTTATTTCAATTTATTTCGTATAAGCTAACCACACACACACACACACACACACACACACACACACACACACGTATATCTTCTTCTCTTCTTCTTTCTTCTTCTCTTCTCTATATAAATAAAATGAACTCATTTTTTCCCGTCTGATTTTGACCTTAATAGGATTAAAAATCAAGATATTTCATGCAAATATAATATGCACAAACGGCAGAACAATATCTGAGGTGTGTTATAGGCTTATTATTTCTCAAATTCCTCGATAATCTTAGATTTCTATACTTTTTCTGCTGAGAAGTCACGGCCAAAATCGGTTACGATCAATGGAAGTGGTAAAATATTTTCTCTCTAATAAATTCCTCCTCCCCCTGCCACCACTTAACACCGTTTGGGGATCGTTCACAAGGAACAGTTAAGAGAACACCGGTTTGGCTTCGTAGTTCTTTCATGTGAAGTTATTTAAAATCACTAAACTAAGCTGCAGTGCTCTGTGGCGTAGTGGTTAGCGTGCTGGACAATTCACATTATATTTTCACGTTCGCGCCGACCTACCGTAGTCGTTTTTTTTGTTTTGTTTTTTTTTCCTAAACAACTGGAATGGACTTTTCTTGGTGGTCGAACTGTTAACGTTGCAGATGTTTATTTTTTTTTGTTTTTTTTTCACACTTTATTTTCCTACTTTTACTCATGACTCCGGGTTTGATCCTTCCTACTTACCTACCATAACATTTTTTAAAACTCCTCCCCCCGTCCCGGAAACAAACACTCGGGCAACGCCGGGTACCCCCGCTAGTATATATATATATATATATATATATATATATATATATATATATATATATATGAATTAAAGATATAACTACCCGATGATTTTATATTCGCTGTCTCTGTTTAGGCTCGAAAGACAGAGGATACTCCCAGTAGGGGTAGCTGCGCGTGTAACAATCTTAAGCAATAAATATTAACTATTTCTACAAAATAAATTAAAAATGTATTCTATAAGTTATTTTATTTTTGATCTTAATATATATTAATACGTTAGGTAATAAGTTGTGAATAGCTTTGCCAGAAAAATCCAAGATTGTCTAAGTATCATAAAAAATAATGCAATTATTCTAATTGTTTTTTTTTAATTCATGTAATCATGCCTAAATACTTTTTTTCCTTTTCTTTATAATTTTTATTACTTCTTATTCTTCTAATGAGCCAGGGCGTAAAATATTTAAAAAAAAAATGACATAATAATTATATTATTGATTCTGCATTACTAAAGAGGTGCAATTAAGAATTGAACAATTTACCATGCTGCAAGAAATAAACGGTAAGATAAACGTCTTGGAATTTGGAATATAGAATTTTTATGATTTATTTGTATATGCTCTGTAGTTATACTTAACACACATCGATAAGGATTAGTATAAATAAAAGATGAAATAGGATTGAATAAGCAAATTTCTCCCACATATAAACACACACATAATATATATATATATATATATATATATATATATATATATATATATATATATGTGTGTGTGTGTGTGTGTATGTTGTGTACAAAAAGTTGTTAGATGAGATAAGTCATTGGTACCATCGGTTTCAAGTCCGATAATTAGGACCGGTTTAGATATCCTATATAAATGCGCTCTTATTTTTCGGAGATCTTCGGATGTTCCTTTTAATTGAGCACTCTGCTGGATTTCTTTTTCCAAACAAAATATAATATATATATATATATATATATATATATATATATATATAAATGATTTAAAGATTTAACTATTCGATGATTTTATATTCGATGCTTCCGTTCAGTCTCGAAACACAAAGGATACCCCCTGTAGGGGTAGCTGCACGTGTAATCGTGTGGCAAGGGTTCCACAATCCTCAACCACACCTATCTTGAATTAGCACTGCCTGTAGTCCAGTGGCAAGGGGAAGTCCATGACGATTGGAAACAATGCCAAGATAAACAAAAATCACACACAGCACATGGAAGTCCCAAATGGTCACCCATCTGGTACTGGTCAGGCTCATCGTTGCTTAACTTTGGTGATCTGATGCCGTACAATTTTATATATTAGAGTAATATATCTTGATAAATAGCGAGTACAAATACTGCCGATGCATATTTTCCTTTGTGACATTTTTGACGGAGCGTGTCAACTAACCATCTAACGTAAGCAAGGTAAGTTTTATTAGCGCACGAATGCAGCTAATCCTTTTTTGGGGAGCTGTGTTTTCTCCGCATAAAAACAAAAACAAACTCTGTGTCTTACTCTATCCTCGTCGGGAGAGACAAGTAAAACAAAACTAGAACAAAATATTCGTGAGGGGACGATTCCAATATTTTTCCCCGATTCCGATACAAGTATCGATTCAGAGTCTTTATAATTATGTAAATATTAAACTACAAAGTTGTTATTGTCTCCCTATTACCCTAAAACACATGGTTAATGTGCAGTTATTTTTTTTTCAACCTAAAAATACACTTGCGGATAATCTATCGATTTTAGTTTTACTAGTAGTTTCAAATCTATAAATAGATATAATTTTATTATTTCTACTAGCAGTGGAAGTTTGGTTTAAAAAAATCAATTAAAAAAGACAATTAAAGGAATCAGTTTTGGCATCGGAATCAAACACAGAATTTTTCAATTTCGATACAAACAAAAGTTCCAATTTTTCCGATTCCCGATTCCGAATAATCGTCCCAACACTACTAAAATATGTGCCGACAATCCACGTTTCAAAAAGCGAAAGGAACCTCTAAAATTAATCATTCATCATCAAATTCTTGCCGTCTTTATTTTCGTTTGATGTTAAATTTTGATGGCAACTGTGTCCATGTTCGGTCGCCTATGAAGACGTGACCTGTGCAGTTGAGCTGTCACAGAAGATAATGGCGATTGATTGATACGATCGAATCGATCGACATAATTCCCGGAAAGATCAATCAGCTCTTTATTTTATTTGATCTTTTGAAACGAATACAAGAAACTTTTGAGAAAAATAATAAAAATAAATGATTCTCGGCTCCTTACATTCGCGCCACGCTTTCACGTTTATCCTCTTTAAAACTATGGCTTCAATATGTTCAAGGCGTTTTGCTGATTACGGCGAGGGTTTAACTTGATTAGCTGAGGCAGCAATATTTCAGTCTGGTAATGTTTTTTTTTACACGGTGGTCACCACTTATCAAGGCCCGAAAGCCACCCAGGGATAAGAGTTATTACAAGTACAGTACGTTAGTGTGGAGATTTGGTGAAGTGTTTACTTAAGGGGGCTGTTTATTAGGAATTTGTAAACGTTGGACTTGAAGACATCCAAGTTGTAGTCAGGTGGGAAGCACGCAGATGGAACAGAGTTCCACAGGCGTGCAGTTCTAAGAAAGAAGCTTTGTTCATGGAATTCGCGTTTTGATTTAGGCACAGATAAAGAGTGGGGGAAATATTTCACAGTGGATTTAGCTAGATGGGTGTTTTTCGTGAAAGATTGGCGAGGGGGGACCAGAGATTGGAGTTCAGACGAGCACCTGCCATGGAAATAACGAGAAAACAAGGATAGGCTTGCAACGTCTCTTCTGTGGGAGAGAGGTTGCAGGGTAGAGAAATAACCTTCTTAGCGACACGCAATATGGTTTCCGCTCTGCTAGATCTACAGCAGATGTGCTAAGGGTTATATCTCATAGGATTAGCGAATCTCTCGACAAAGGCTTCATTTCTAGGGCAATTGCTTTCGACATATCAAAAGCCTTCGATAAGGCCTACTTCACAAGATTTCCAGCTACGATATAACTGGAAATGTTTTCTCTATCATTAAGTCATTTCTCTCAGATAGGCTCATAAGAGTAGTTGTTGACGGGCAGAAATCAGAGGCCCACACTATTAATGCTGGAGTCCCTCAGGGGTCCATACTGGGCCCAACTCTCTTCCTGATCTACATCAATGATCGCCCAAAACACATACTAAAATCTTTCGTTGACATCTATGCTGATGACACGACCATCTATGACAACACATAAAAGGCCGTAAATGATGATGTCCTCTCTGATTCTCTCTCCTCTGATCATGAGCGCGTGGTACAGTGGGGAAAGAGGTGGCTGGTTACCTTTAATGCATCTAAGACCAAGCTCCTATCTCTACATCATAAACGCTCTGATCCTCATCTGGCATCAATTGAAATGGATGGCTCTCGTCTAAGGGAGGCCCCAGGCTTTGATAAGCTCCTGGGTTTGGCCTTTATACCTGATCTTAAATGGAACACATACATCAAGTCTGTGGCCAAGGTCGCTGGGAAAATGGTGGAATCCTTCTACCGCTCCAGAAGATATCTCACTAATGATGCAATTCTCTATCTATATAAGAGCCAAGTACGTCCAAAGATGGAGTACTGCTGCCACATTTGGGCGGGGGCTGTTAAAAACAGTCTATCCTGCCTTGACAGAGTACAAAATAGACTCCGTAGCTTGGTGGGGGATGCCCTTTTCTCTACCCTGCAACCTCTTTCCCACAGAAGAGACGTTGCGAGCCTGTCATTGTTCTATCGTTATTTCCATGGCAGGTGCTCGTCTAAGATCCATTCTATGGTCCCCCCTCGCCAATCTTTCTAAAAAAACACCCGACTAGCTGAAACCACCGTGAATAATTTTTCCCACTCCCTATCTGTGCCTAAATCAAAACGTAGATACCATGAACAAAGCTTCTTTCTTAGAACTGCACGCCTGTAGAACTCTGTTATGCTTGTCTGTTTCCCTCCCGACTTCAACCTGGATGTCTTCAAGTCCAACACAAACAAATTCCTGATGAACCGCCCCCCTAAGTAATGACACCTTACCAATTCTCCAATACTATTGCTACACTATCCCTTTGATTACTGTACATACAATAACCCTTATCCCTGAGTGGCCATTGAGCCTTGATAAGTGGTGAACTCCATGTAAAAAAAAGGGCATCCCCCACTAAGCCACGAAGTCTATTTTGTACTCTATCAAGGCAGGATAGGCTGTTTTTAGCAGCTCCTGCCCAGATATGGCAGCAGTATTGCAAAGACAATGATTATTCTTACACTATTTTAGGTAGAGTTGTGTTCCTTTATTTTCGAATAGGATATCGAGGCATCTATTCATCCAAAATCTGCGATCTTATCGGAATTCAGTTCTGTTTCGATTGTGAGCGTTTTTTTTTTTCTTAATATACATACATATGTATACTTTGCTGTACGTACTGGTACTCACTTTGTGAGCACCCTTGCAGTTAGAGGATGTTTTAAAAGCCACTATTTCATAAGGTGTTTAAAAAATGTAACTACATTCAGAAGCGACTGAAATCCAACTGGTAACTTTACAGCAAATAGGTTATATCAAAGTTTGCCCTTATATGGTTACACATAAAAATTGAACCAATTACAAAGAATCACAATATTTAACATTTGTTTAATTGATTAAGGGGATGGAGGCGGAGGAGGGTGATCTGATTCTAATTTACAAAGAAGTTTTGGCAGCCTCCGGGATGGTGACGTACCACAACTTGATATGCACCATCCATACGAGGAGCGTGCAATAAGTAATACCCCTGACCCACTTCCAGTTGTCTGATCTAGCTGAAATTTTGCATGTGTAATGATTTGTATCTCAACGGGTTATGTGGCAATCTACAGCTCTGAACTAATTGTAGTTTATGTTTTACAGGTGTTTGAACGGAGTCAGGTATGAAATGGAGCCTGTTGAATGTCGAGCAGTGATCCGGTTTTTGTATTTGAAAGGACGCACACCACAGGACACTTCTGATGAAATGAAAGAAACTTATGGTGATAATGCCACATAATATGACCTTGTAAAACGTTGGTATCCTGAATTCAAACATGGCTGGAAGTCTGTGGAAACAGCTCCCAGACCTGGTCGCCCCCCTTCTGCCATTGATGAGGCATCTGTCCGTCAAGTTGAGGCTGCCATTTTGGAAGATCGGCGCATTACTATTTTCCAAATAGCCCAAGTGGAAACTATCATTCATGACCATTTGCATATGCATAAAATGTCTGCCAGATGGATTCCCAGGTAACTCCCACCATTCCAGAAGCGAGAACGCGTCGAGTGCTCGAGGATCAATTTGGAAATGTGCCAAGAAGATGAGTCAAAGTTTTTCAAAAGATTACACAGGATGAAACCTAGCTCCATCACTATAATCCAGAGACCAAAGCCCAGTTAATGTAGTGGAAGCATTTGGACTCACCATCTCCAAAGAAGGCAAGAGTGCAGTCTTCTGGGACCAGGACGGAGTAGTGATGACAGATTTCCTGGCAAAGGGTACCACAATTACAGGAGCCTTTTATGTTTCACTTTTGAGGAAATTAAGGGAAGCTATCAAAATCAAGAGGCGGGGCAATATCAGCAAATTTACAATCCTCCTGCAGGACAACGCTCCGGTCCACAACTCGCATGTTGCCAGATCAGAAGCACGGGCGTGTGGTTATGAAACCCTTACCCATCCTCCCTACTCTCCTGACCTTGCACCCTCTGACTTTCACCTCTTCCCAGCCATGAAGTTGTTTCTGAAAGGAAATCGTTTCCCAGATGATGCAGCAACCGTGGGGTGTTCTACAAAAACGGTCTCCAGAGCTTCATCGAACGAAGAATAACTGTGCCAAGTTTCGTTGCTCTACTGCTATGGGAAGTGGGTCAGTGGCATTACTTATTGCACGTCCCTCGTAACTAGGAGGGGATTTATGAAGCGCCGCACGTTTTAAAATGTATTTTATTTGATAAATTACATAGTAAAAAAAACAACATTAACAACAAAACAATCAAACTCTGGAACAAACGTTGATTGACTTTAAACAATAAAAAGACAGACACGTTTTGATATCCCAATAGGAATGTAGTTTGTGGTTGGCAATCGAAACCTCTCTATGGATATGTCTTTGATTTAATTAAATTAACAACCCCCCCCCACACACACGCACACACACACACACATATATATATATATATATATATATATATATATATATATTTCTGTGAAAATATACTATATTTCCTTATAATATATATCAATCTTTATTTCAGAAGTTCAATGTAATTACATACCAATATAATGTATGAATGACAAAAGTCTATATTCCCAAGTTCATGATGTTGACCATCTTACAGTTTATTCCTTTAATTCAGTTGACATTTACAATTCTTGACAGTGTCTGTTTCGTAGCGCAAAATCAACTTAATTATTATATCAATCAATGAATCTATTTTGCTTTTAACTCATCAGAAGAAGTAGCAACAATCAATCCGTCAAAAGGAAAATAAAGTGCGTTTTGATATGATTAAAAATCTGAAAATTGGAAGAGAAGCTGTAAATACCTTAGAATATGTTTATATTACGCCATTTTGAATTTAGAAATCTTTATTTTCTTTTGCTGGATTGATTGTTGCTATTTCTGCTGATGAGTTAAAGGAAAAATAGATTCATTTATTGATATAATAATTAAGTGATTGATTTTGTGCTACGAAACATATTGTCAAGAGCTGTAAATTTCAACTGAATTATAGGAATAAATTTTAAGATTGTCAATAGAATGAACTTTGAAATATAGAGTTTTGTCATTCATTCACTATATATATATATATATATATATATATATATATATATATATATATATATATATATATTGTATAAGCTCCAATAATTATTGTTGAGCTTGGCATTATCCGGATAAGTCTCCTTTTGTGGAATTGATCTTTCTCTTTTCTCTTTTACTTAAAGCTATATATATAGCAAATGTTGCATCTTTCTGCTTGTTCTACAAGTACTTTAATGGTGAATGCTCTGACTAATTACAAGCAATTGTACCCCCTCGACGTAAATACCCCCGACGAACAACTAAATCCCACCTTTACATAGTAGAGATCTCTAGGTGAAAGAACGCTTTCTACTCCAATAGTTTCTTCCCCAGAACTGCTAGATTTTGGAACTCCCTTCCGGGATTCTGCTTCCCCAACTGTACTGACATGCAGAAGTTCAAGTGTAATGTGAACAGACATCTTGCTACTCATCTGTCTTCATAATACCCCTGCAACTTATGTCCCTGATAGTAGCCCATACTTCGAAGTGGCACTGTGCCTTGTTTGGGGTGAAAATTAAATAATAAAATTATATATATATTTATATATGAGAGAGAGAGATAGTCAATTACATATAGTGTCTCGAGAGGAAAGTCAGTATATAGTCAAGCTAACGCTATCTTCAATCAGTAGCAGTTGGGAATAACGATGGATAAGTGGTTAACAACACGGACTGATATCCTAGAGGTGCTAAGTTCGAATTCAGTTCATTTCACAGAAACACGTTTACTTGGGGATGTTAGCAACCTGCAGATTGTCCGTTCTGTAAGTACCCGGATTATTTCAAGAAAGTATTCTAACAAGAAAGATATCAGGGGAAATTGATCATCTTCATTGATTCAAATTGCATAAATAAATTATGCTCAACAACACCAACAATTCCAATAACAAGCTGCTCCTATAATAACACTCCAACAGCACTTTTAATGGGAACTTGATGAAAACGTCACACAATACAGCGATTAGTTATATGTATTGAAATGAAAATACCAGAAGCATCTTGCAAAAATGTGCTTGCGGTTTAGTAAACAGAACAATGTATCTGATAGTGTTAAATATGATGGCACCTTTTTTTTTACACGGTGGTCAACACTTATCAAGGCCCGGAAGCCACTCAGGGATAAGGGTCATTGTGAGAGATTGGTCATTTCGGGATTTGAAAAGGGCAGCGCTGTGAATGTGTCAATTTTGGTTTAAAGTGTGACAATCTTAAATAACGGCGGACTCGAACACCAAAAATGTTTTGCCCGACGCTACTGCGTGCCTCGCTTCTTTTAAAGCGACAAAGCAACAGCAATAAAGCACTATCAGCTGACTGAATAATTAGTATTTGCAGGACCTATAGATATTCCACGAAATAAAAAAATATAATTAAACCAACAAATATGTTTTGATAAAACTGGTATTTTTTCGGGATAGTGTAAAAAATTACATTTGAGGACATGTCACGGGAAAATCGAGCATGATGCAGAAGTGATCATTTCCTCCCTCTCTTTTTAAATTCATTTGGAATATTTGTCGGACAAACACCTCACCCCATCCCATTGCTATCGAGACATTCTGCAAAGAAATATCTACGCGTTAACCGTAGAAGAAAGCGAGTTAGACACCCCAACCCCATCCTCTCACCAAGTCATTCGTCAAAAACACGTGCCAAGGTCACGACAAGAATCCATCCAAGCACCCCACCTCGACCCCAAAACGAAGCAGCGTGCGGGCAAAAGAAGAGAAAAAGAAAAAAAACATTTTTAGCGGGAGTGACATCGTAGACAAAAGGGCAGTTTTTAAGAAGCCATGGAGATGTTCACACTGTCGAACGAATATCGATAAAAAAAATGCGACCGACATCAGCCAACATGATTCGCTTGATAACTTGGAAATTCACTCGATTTAATCCCCATTGCTGGAGCCGAAAAGGGGATACAGACAAACTATAAAAACACCTTGGCTCAAAAATATCGGGAGGAGATATATGTGTTGTTGTATCATAAAGGGGATCGTGTGTGATCGTCTAGTCAGAGTTAATGTTGTGTGATCATCTAGTTGTTTTTCTATTAAATGATATTTTCATATGCCGTTGTGCGTGTGTTTGTGGTACATGTATTTTTGGACATACCTTCTGCGTCTCGATGTTGGTCCATCTGGAATCATCTCGTGTCTTGGAGGGAAACTGGTACTTGTTTTGGGGACGAAGATTCAATCACTCCAAGACAAGGAATTGGTTTTGTAGTTTTTATTCACTTTGCCAGATGTCTCGCAGAAGGATGGGAAGTGAATCTCTGGCTTGCGTAGTACACGTCAACGCCCCCCCTCCTCAGTGAAGAGGAGGATACGTCTGTGAAGCCGTCCGTCGTCTTCTAAGCCCAAACCAAATCCCAAAGATCCAGCTAACCTGATCATGTGACTCACATGCAATCCGATCAGCTGATCCTGACTTCCGGTCAACGTGTCTCAATATAATTTACACACCTCCCTCTCCCCCCCCTCTCTCTCTCTCTCTCTATCCATTCTCTAACAATATCATCGAGTGGAAAAGACGCGTTGAACAGCAGCTACACGACTTACGCGGTGAAATGGCGTTTCTCTTAACTGAACCTTATCTCTGGGGCCGTAAAGGAATTCAACAGAACTGCGAAATCACCTTGGTTCGAGACATGGGAAAGATACAACTGAATGTCGGTGATTGAGAAAACCAGCAAGAAAGAAACATGATGGAAGACGAGTGAGCAAGTGAACTTCGAAGGATAACGACTCGCGCGTCGGCGAAATGGAACTGCCTCACTTTATAACATCAGAATGTTGAATTTTGTCGGATACCCAATCACCGGTTGAATGCATGTCCTCGAAGTTAAGTACTATTCAATACCCCCCCCCAATCTCACAAATGTCGCCTTGTTGAACTGAACTGTTTTTATTTTTATTTTGAAAGATTTCTACTGCCTCAAATAACCTAATCATTTTCCATACAAAAAAAAGGAAAAAATAAAAAGAAAAGTGAAGGAAAGAAAAGAGGCTATATTCATTTGGACATTTTCTCAAGTGTTTCCCCCCCCCCATTTTTTTGACCCGTTGGACACTGCCTGCATGTTTTCTCTTTATTTTTTTTCTTTTAATATTCCGCCTTGATTTTTGAATTTTTAACGCTCAATAAATGACATGCGTATACTACATATACATCCGTGTTGTTCCGTTATTTATTACCTGGTATTTTGTCAACGGTGAATCTTATAAAAAAAAAACATTCCACGATGAAAATACTGCCCAGAACCTGAGTTGTAACAATTTTTCAGCCGGATAAACTTCCCTTTTGGGATTTTTCAACCGGGACGTATCGTCACAGACAGAAAAAAAAAAACAATATCAGGCAGCAAATATGAGTTTATTAACATGTCTATGAAAATAGTGTCCATTATATTTAAAATATAGAATCGACAAAAATAAGATACATAAATACTAATGAATACTCAGAAAGTAATACTTTCCTACAGTGTTCAACGCAAGTAATAAAATCACCTTGTAAAAGACAATCTTTAATTTACTCCTTCAGACCCCACCTCTTAGTAGACAATGATATTTTTCCCTGTTTCTGTCGAATGTTCCCTTTCATACGTAACGCTTCGTTGACTTCTTTCTTCGATAAAGAACCGCTGCATGTTGGAATTATTAAGCGTTACTTTCTCACACCATTACAACAATTATCATATATTATTATAATGGTATTCGAAAATGAGGCTATATCAAAGAGAGGTCACTCTCATATTATAAAGAGTTGCTAGATTGGCCTCTATAAAGCCAAATTTCGCAAACTGACCCATTTTTTATAGCAATTTTACATTCAAAAATTGTATTTGGCCTTTTTCAAACATACAGACTAAGAAAGAATGGAACAAGCAGAATATTATATAGATTGTTTATAAACAAGGCGACAACTGTGTTTATTCCAAGTGACTTTAATTCGATGGAGTAACGACACTGGTGATACAAGCGTGAAAGTTCTTGCAAATTTCCTATTGAATCTGTGGTGCCAGACTGGCAAAAAGTGTAAGACGGATTAAAACGTTGCTGACAACGGTTCAATTCCAACTGGAGGTGATCATTGGCCCGGAGATCTAAGGTCTTTGAGGCTGGAAGCACGAATGACTGGAGATTGCCAAGCTAGCCGCGGAAAACCGTGCGGCATGAACGGTACTCATTCGAAACGCTGTCCGGATCAAAGAAAGAGTCAGTCCAATACTTCATGGGTGATAACCGACACAAGCAAGCAACCAGGAAGAAAGACTCAAAGGAAATAGTTTCAAGTTACAATAATAATAATAACAACAACAACAACAATAATAATAATAATAATAATTACAATAACAATAGTAATAATAATAACAATAACAATAATAATAATAATAAATTTGTAATAATAAAAAGCTACTACTTATACTACTACAAAGCCTAATAATAGGAAAACCTCTGATAATAATTCATACATGCATATATATGCACACACATATATACACATATACACATACACATATATATGCACACACATATATACACATATGCACACACATACACACACACACACATATATATATATATATATATATTATGGCAGTAGAGTTGAGTTTCCTAGAAGTGCATCCAATGAAACAACATGTGTCTACCAAAGAGTGCTCAATGAGTGAACAGAGCAGGTATATTAAATTTATTTATACAAACATTGATGGCTACACGTGTGCATACATGTTTCTGTAATCAACCGTTATTGGGGAGATAACGCCTTCAGGCCAAGAATTACCTTCGAAAACATTTTCCTATTATTAGTCTTTGTAGTAGTATAATAAGTAGCATCTTCGAAGGTAATTCTTGGGCTGAAGACGTAATCTTCCCAATAACGGGTGATTACAGAAACATGTGCGCACATATGTAGCCATAAATGTTTGTTTAAATAATATATATATATATATATATATATATATATTTGTAGTCATCGACATTCAGTCATGTTTCGTTGTATCACCACTCATCAATGCCGTTAGACTAGTATCTCTCCCAAGCCAAAGATTGAACCTAGAACCGTCGTGTTGACAGTCGGCAGTTCTCCCACTCGAACACAAAAGCGACGCCCGCAAATAACTCGTCGGAATATCTATTTAAATAAACATCCGCCACCACTTTTACAGTGTTCAAACCGTCTGTTTGTAAACAAACAAACAAACAAGCAGTCTTTTTGAACCCAGTCATTTTTGCTAGTATATATATATATATATATATATATATATATATATATATATATATATATACTAACAAAATACCCGTCGTTGACTGGGTTCAAAAACAGCCTACAGAAAATGAACTCTGATTTATGAAAGTATGATAGGTTATGAAAAGGAAGGGTTGTAAAGAGACAGCTTCGAATTTGGGGGTATCAAAACCAAAGCAAAATATGATGAAAGTAAAAATAAAATAGATAAACCACATAATTTATTATACTATACGTGTTCACTTATCACAATATTCTGTGGATCTATATTAAAAAACCTTGTTAAAATTTGTGACATATTTCCATTCTATGGAGGTCAGGTGCGAACGAACACCCCATAATTTTATTAAACCATATTTCTTCAAATTGAAACATAATTATCAAAGTATGCTTTCGCAGATAGATATGAAAAGTCTTTATTAAAGTCTGTGCCTATTTTCATTCTATGGAAACCAGGCGCGAACGCAGACCCCACATTTTTATTATACCATCCC
>NC_136518.1:55273140-55298140 GCF_053919585.1 Euprymna scolopes
CATCTTAGTACACTTTCCAAAAGGATGATTCCGTAAGAATAAAAAGAAGGACGAGTTGCTGATTTAAAACCTTAATTATTGAGTGAGGGGATCAAAACTAAGGAATAACTTTGCTTTCTTTCCGCCGGGGGAAGATGAGTACAGAACTCAACGCGAGCCAAGAAACTAAAACCCTGAGATGACGTTTTTTTTTATTATAAACTTTCCAAAGAATTTGCCAAACTAGGAGAAATGTCAGCTGTCGAAAGAGATTCTATCCAAACGATTGCTGTCATTCTTTGATTCGAAGCCATATTCTTTTTAACATTCTTGGGAAATGTATGTTCGGTGTTTCAAAGGTTTCTTTCCTTTTTATTTTTCTAAAGACAGCAAAAAAAAAAAAATTACGGATGTTGTCGAATGATTTTGTCTCTTCACATTTTCGAAGATAGTAAAAACATCGTGGGTTTCTTTTATAATTTAGTCGGAATAATGAAAATGATTCAGAATTCGATGACATTTGCTGTTATAAGCATTCTGAGATATTTTGAGAAAACTGATTTACTCTCAAGGTAATTACATTCGAAATAAATCATTATATTTTGAAAGGATTCAATTTGTACGCAATAAAAATATGACAGACTGCAAACTTTATACAGAACTAGACTAGATAAAAACCCAGGAGTCACAACACCCTTTGGAATCCAACCATATTCGTACAAATAAACTCCAGTTTATGCCTGACCTTTTTATGGAAATAGCTCAAGACAAGACACGAAGCTACTTGTTGTAAGAAGCTGACAAGAACGAAAACTGATTATTGCAAAAATAAGAGATGCCTATTAATCTTAATCTTGAAAAGACCTGAGCCGTAAATAGATAGGAAAGCACTGAGCAGGAAGAGAGTTCCATAAACTTGCACTCCCTAGAAAGTAGCTACTGGAATAAGAAGCTGTATTACATTGCAGTATCAGAACAGCAAATTGATTGAGACCACTAGACCAAGGAGTCAAACAAGCAGGAACAAAGGAAGCAGGGAATAGAGCAGAGAATTCTGATTAACACATGTCGTTATAGTATTTGTAGAAAATACTGAGACTAGCAACATCACGTCTGTGTGAGAGAGTGATTGCAGTAAAGAAGAAACTGGAAGGCCAATCAAATTGCTGATACGTTTTTTTTTTTTTTTTTTTTTGCAATTCCTCAAGAACATTCAAATGAAACACAGATTCACCAGCCCATACATAGCCTGATAGTAAATTTGTAGAGATAGAGAATAGCATCAAGTGCAATTTTACGAGAAGCAAAAAGGAGCAATGGATTTAATATTAGGACCAAGAAAGATTTGATGAGAAAGAAAGACCAGAAAGTTTTAGAGTATGTCCACCGAGTTTTATTCTTGAATATACAAGAGTATGTACCACTGTCATCCTTTGAAAAGCACAGCTTGATACACCGTGATCCATTACACACTTGACACCGAGTTAGACATGATGGTCATCTTCGATTTAGGAATAGTCTGAAGGCTGTTTTGAGAGACACTATCATGACTCAACAAGTGTCAGTTATAGAACGAGTAGGACGCCACCTCTCTAAACATGACAGCAATATTCCATTTCAAATCTCTTGCTGGTAGACAATGATGCTACGCAGAGGATTTATTTACAAACGAAAAGCTGATTACTCTCCGGTGTTATACTAACATTTTTTGTGAAGATATATATTTTAATGAAAAAAAATAAAAAAAACAACAACAAGAATCCTGGTTCTAGAATACGTAAAAATAATTCCCCGAACAGAACAGTGTGGCACCATTTTGACGCCCTCTTACGAACAATTAAAATCAGAATGTAATGATACTAAAACTTATGTTTAGAATCTTTATGTACTATATATATATATATATATATATATATATACATATATATTATATCAATAATATAAGCTGAATGTGTGCGTGTGTGTGTGTGTGTGTGGTCACGAATAGGCTCCTATATGGTTGACTATTTAAAAAAAACTGATTACATATAATGATAGAAGATGTATCGAGGCACAGGAATGGGTATGTTTGATTTTGCATAATGATGATTCATTAAAATTGTGGGGTCTGCGTACGCCCCTGGTCCACAAAGTATGGAAATAAAAAATTAAAAAATTAAAAAAAGAACGTTTACAAGTGTTTTTGATATAGATGTACATAAGAATACTTTTATAAGTATGTTTTAACTTAAATAGGGATGGTATAATAAAATTGCAGGGTCTGCGTTCGCGCCTGGCCCCCATAGAATGGAAATAGTCACAAACTTTAATAAAGACTTTTCATATCTTTCTACGTAAGTATACTTTGATAATTATGTTTCAATTTGAAGAAATATGGTATAACAAAATTATGGGGTGTTCGTTCACACCTGACCTCCATAGAATGGAAATATATCACAAAGTTTAACAAGGTTTTTTAATATAGATCCACATAATATTATGATAAGTGTTTCACTGTGAACAGGTATGGTATAATAAATTATGGGGTTTATCTATTTTATTTTTACTTTCATCATATTTTGCTTTGGTTTTGATACCCCCCCCCCAAATTCGAAGCTATCTCTTTACAACCCTTCCTTTTCATAACCTATCATACTTTCATAAATCAGAGTCCATTTTCTGTAGGCTGTTTTTGAACCCAGTCAACGACGGGTACTTTTGCTAGTATTATATATTATATATATATATATATATCTTGAAAGGCGCGTGAGGTGGGTGTGGATGTTGGCGGTGAAGAAATGTGTCAGGTTGCCTTTTCTCTGACTCGTTGCTTCGCTTTCTCTTTGTGACGATTTCTATAAACATTCTTTTCCCGTTGGAATGTTTAATATTTCCTATTGTTTATTATTTCAATCCTTTAACCGATATCCTTTCACATATTTATGGGTCAAATTATGCATTCTGATAGACAATGATGGAATGTTCCCCATTCCTTATATGGAATCTATCTGCGTGTGTCCGACCCAACGAATATTTTTATTTCCAGAGTCGCCTGTCAAATATCCAACATCGATAACTGATGTTGATTAATCGGACTATTGTTCTTATCACCCTCTTTTCCTTAGAGAAAAAGAACCATGTTTTTAACACCCGAAGAAGGTCGCAGGTTTCAGCGACCGAAACGTTGTGCTAATAACACTCACGGTGAGAATAGTCCGATTAAACACCATAACACAAGCATTCCTATTAAAAAAAAAAAGACAGTACAATAAATAAAAAAGTACGCTTAAACCTGGCCAAAATTTAAAAAACAACCTGCCTCCTCTCTTGAGGCTTGCATTTAGGAACATCCATGGGCTTAGAACTAATTTAAATGATGTTGAAGCATTTCCCCTAACAAACACCCCGGATATCTTAGCACTAAGTGAGACTAACCTACACTTCTCCATCCCCTCTCACTACATTAACATGCCCGGATATCTCCCACTCTACCGTAAGGACTCTGACAGAGATATGCACAGGCTTGGAGTCTATTTTCGACCCCCCTCCTTTGACTAGAAAAACAAAACTAGAATCGGACGATCAATCTATTATGTGCTTTAGACTTAACATGCAACATAACATTAGCTTCTTTTATTTTCTCTACCGCTCTTCCTCGACCCAGGACTATACCATAATAAGCAAAGTCTCTTACAGCATAGATACAGTACTTTCCCTCGACACTAGCGCACAAGTGCATGTGTTTGGTGACTTCAATGTCCACCACAGCAACTGGATTGGATTTTCTATTTACACAAACGCAGCTAGTAGCACAACACATAGCTTCTCTATATCTCATTCCCTATCACAGACGGTTACGTTCCCAACCGGGACTAACAACACGCATCACTTCTATCTCTGTTTCCGACCACAGTTCCCGATGATTGTGTAACGGATGCCTACAGCCCACTTGGAAACGCCAATCACGCAGTGGTAATGGTTGAAATCGCCGTAAACTCTTTAGCCAAAACTGAAGATCCAGTGCTCAAGACAACGAGATCTTATAAAAAGGCGGACTAGGAAGCCATCAGGGATCTCATCAAAGACGTCCCAAGGCGAAATATCTTTTCACTTCCTGTTGAACAGTGCGCAAATAAAACCACTGAATGGTTCAAAATGGCATTTGAAGCACATGTTTTCACGTGGATATTTTATAGCAAGCCCCTCCCCAATGGTTTCCTTCTACTTGTGCAGCTGCCATAGGCCAAAGGCAGCATGCGTACCGCAGATTTTACCGACATAAGTCCAGTTCAAACAGACTGAAGTATATAGAAGCCAGAAGTATGTGTAAGAAAGAAATAGCGACAGCTAAGAGAGAATTTACTGAAACCACTAAAAAAACGCATCGAAGCACAGAAATTAGGACCCCGTGACTTCTGGAAAATCTATAACAGTGTGGTAAATAATGGGCAATCAACAATTCCCCCCACTAACCAACAATCATGAGGTTGTTTACCCAGCAACTGAGAAGACTAACATGCTTGCCAATCGGTTTGCATCCAACTTCACATTGGACCCTACTAACAACCCCCTCCTGACTTTCCTTTGTGGACAGACTCTACACTAGACGATCTGAAAATCACCCCTTCTCAGGTGCATGCTATCATAAAAAAATCTCGACACTTCAAAAGCATGTGGACCTGATTTTATCCCGGCTGTGCTATTAAAAAAGTGTCGCGCCGAAGTTTACAACAAATACTTTAATGAATCTTGCTTTCCTGCCTGATAGAAAACTGCTTCTGTGGTACCAGTATTCAAGAATTCTGGCGAAAGAACCGACAAAATAAATTACCACCCCATTAGCCTCCTCCCACTTTTCGCCAAAAAATTGTAGTCCATAATTAACCAAGCTTTAGTCCATCACCTTAAAGATGCTAAACTTCTGACCGACCAATAATATGAATTTAGGTAAGCCCATTCCACAGCAGACATCCTAACTGTAATCTCTGAACATATATACCATTCACTGGACAAAGCAGGGAAGGGTAGAGCGGTAGCTCTAGATATATCCATGGCTTTTGACAGGGTATGGCATGAAGGTCTTCTCAGGAAAACCAGATCACGCGGTATCACTGGAAGAATACTTAACATAATTGAGTCCTTCTTAGATAAGAGAAAAATTCAGGTTGTCCTCGACGGTCGTACATCTAAACAATATGATATAAATGCGGGAGTGCCTCAGGGGTCAATCCTTGGACCTCTTATTCCTAATACTCATAGACGATCTCCCTGACAAAATTGCCTGTGAGATGGATATATATGCTAACACCACGCTCTGTAACAGACACGACAGGAAAACCAATGAACACATATCTAAAGAAATGGCAGAAACACAAGAGGATGACCTCCAATCTGTAGTGGAATGGTGACAAAAAATGTCACATTCAATACTGCCAAGACTAAACTGGTTTTCTTTAATAATTACAAGAAACCTTCTCTACCACCAATAGCAATGGCCAAATACTCTTTATCTGAAAGTACACGTTTTAAACTCCTCCGCCTAACGTCAACAAGAAACATAAGTTGGAACAATTACATTGAGAGTATTGCCAGGACTGCAGCGAAGAAGGTAGGTTCTCTCTACCGTGCTAGAAAGCTACTAACCCCCGAAAGCATCCTGTATCTCTATAAGGCTACCATTCGCCCATGTATGGAGTATTGTTGTCATATTTGGGCTAGTGCATCTGCTCCTAGACAAAGGTCCAAAAGAGAGTCGCCAACCTGATAGGTCCTGAACTGTCATCTAAGCTTCAGTCTCTGTCCCATCTACGAAACGTCGCATCCCTCAGCCTGTTCTACAAGTACTTTAACGGTGAATGCTCTGACTAACTGCAAGCACTTGTACCCCCTCGACGTAAATAGCCCCGACAAACCCGACTAACAGCAAAATTCCACCCCTTCACGGTAGAGATCCTACTCCAGTAGTTTCTTCCCCCAGAACCGTTATACTTTGTAATTACCTTCCGGGTCCCTGCTTCCCCTAACTGTACTGACATGCAGAAGTTCAAGTGTAACATGAACCGATATCTTGCTGCCCAACTCCCTACTTAGTACACCTGTAACGCATGTCCCTGATAGTAGCACCCAACATAAAAGTGGCAACGTTCCTTGTTTGGGGTGAAAATGTAATAATAATAATAAAACATTCAGAATTGCAATAGATAACTTACTTTATGAAGGAAGAGATAGAGGAAGATACAGATTCTTAGAAGGATATGGTATATAGAACGCTGTCAGGGGATGCCAAGCAATTTTAACGATTATTATGATGATGGTTTTGGATGTCTAGAAAATATGTATAGAAGACGAAAAATATTTTCAGGATAAAAATATTATGGTAGTAATGGATCATAAGAATGTTCAAACAGTAATGTTAGAACAGTGATGGCATCACGTGATCTTAATGTCACGTGAGTTAATGACGTAGATTCTGAGATGCGTACAGTTTATAAGACACGCACAGTTTAGTTTAGAGTTTAGAGTCAGAGGGAAAAAGTCGGACAAGTTAGCATAAAAGATATCGTCCCCGCGTTTTGAAAGCTGGGAGAAATGTAAATTTAGCATAATGTAGAACATTACATCATCTTGCAGCTCCGATAGGAAGTCAAGAATAAAGTTATAACAAAATATAATCTGTTGTTGTTTGGTTTCCTTCGGAGAGAGATGAACTTGGATAAGCAGAAGAGAAGACGACAAAACGGAGAGAGGTCGGTTCTTTGCTTGTGCATTACTCGCACTGATGTTAATGAACTGTTTATTATGTGAAACACACACATACATACAACAACAGAAGATTTTAACCAATAAACGTCATGCACTGTATATATCACAACGTTAAAGAGACACCAGTTAAATAGACGCTGTTTATATACCGGCCGACCATAGAACAGAACATCCATAAGTCCATATTATTGAGAATGCTTTGATTAATTACTAGCATGGGTTCCCGGCGTTGCCCGGGTGTTTGAAGGTGTATGCTGAGCAAAAAAGACAAAAAACAAAAAAAAGGTCAATTTTTTTAAATTTGACCCCCTATTATGACCCCTTAAAATTTATTATTTTGGCTCAACCAAGCTATTAAGTTAGATCCATGTCCAAGGAACCTATATCTAAAATTTCAAGTGTTTAGACCCAAAATTGTCGGAGGAGTTTGGTAGAGTTTTCAAAGATCAAATTGTTTAACTTTGACCTCTTAATAGCCAAATTTCTGGCCGAAAACCGATTACATAGATTTTACTAACTCTCAGTACCATGTATAGCAAATTTCGAGTATGTAGACTAGAAATTGACAGAGTTATTGTGTAGGGAAATGTACAAACACACACACAGACACACAGACAGACACTTTCACTTTTATAGATATATAGATTATTTGTAATATCTTCAATATTTAGAACCATTTTCGAAATGGAAATTTTATGGATTTTGAGCCATTTAATCGATGCTATTTCTGTAATTATTTAATTTTAATCAAAGCAATTTATAACCAATAGCATGAAAACTATTAAATTTGATATCAAATGAAATTGTTTTGCCTCCAGTACTTTGAATAAAGATACTCTATATATCTATAAAAGTGAGAATATGTGTGTGTTGTGAGAACACTTCTCAACCTATATACTTAACGAATTTGTGATCTATTGACTTGAAATTTGGTATATAGGGTATTCAGACGTGTGGAAAATTTTTTAATCCGTTCTAATCCGGAAAAGTGGCTGCTAGCGGGTACAAAATTGAAAAATTGGTACATTGGAAGCCGTTGGATTTTTATCTGTGTTTAACTGTTTCACGACTGCGCGTACGCGATCGTGAAATATGACAGCTTTTTATGTAAGATATGAGTTGGTCTGAAAACATGTCTTTAAAGACATGTCAAGCTGGTATAACGGTTATCGTACTTTGCTCACTGCCTTTAGGTTTTGATTCGATCTCAGCTCGAGTATTTTTTAACTTACACGGAGTGAATTTTCAGAAATAAAAACAGATAATACTTTAAGTATTTACTTCAAAAGTGCTCAATACGTAGGTAGAGCTAGTTAGTAATTTATAAAATATATATGGCGATTAAGCTACACTGAATATTCTGCGTTTCATCCAACTATAGGATTCGTCAGGCTTATTGCAAGAAGCAACCACAGAATTCGCGCAGAAGCCTGACGAATCCTATAGTTGGATGAAACGCAGAATATTCAGTGTAGCTTAATCGCCATATATATTTTATAAATTACTATATATATATATATATATATATATATATATATATATATATATATATATATATATATATAATCTAATATAAAGCTGAACGTCTGTGTGTGTCTGGTCCCGAATAGGCTCCTATATGGTTGAATAACGTTAGTTTTTTTTTTTACCTATGGTACCTATCTTTATAATAATACCCATTCTGTGTTAATTATAATAGTAATGCGTGTTTTACGACCGGGCAACGCCGGGTATATTTTCTAGTAAATAAATAAAATTCAGAAAATCTATTGTAGAATTATTTTTTGTCTGTGCGTGTTTGACGCAAATATAGAAAACACAAACGAGGCACTTGCAAAACTTAAATATTCCTGGTTTAGTATGAACACGAAAAGAAAACAATAAAATATATTTTAATATTCATTCGTGTGGAGTCGCAATTAATCACGTTTTATACATGGGGCGGAAAGATTTTGATTTTATTCTTAGTGGTAGTTGTTTCAAAAAGAATACTCAAATTATGTAAGAGAGTCAGTTAGCTGATAACTTTATATTTTATATTGAACCAGTTGCCAAAGAGAGGAGAAAATGAGAGAGGTTGAGATAGAGAGAGTTGGGGGGGCTGTCGGGGAAGAGGTGTGTTCATAAGTAACGTTATTGTGGAAGATTTCGTTGGTTGGTTGTTTTTGTTTTACGGCATATTAACCCTTTTCAGGTTATTTAATGCCAAATCCAGTGATTTTGAAGAACAATTTTTTAATAGAGTATATTTGTTTTTTAAGTCGGTTTCTATTCAACCCATAGTTGAGACCCTTACAGGTACTGCCACTCCGGACCAGAGTGGAGCTGGGAGCAATGGCAATTAAAGGGTGGCTCCACACTCCCCAAAGCCAACAAGCTGGGGCCTCACCATCGGATATAGTTTATGGTCATATCCAGGACCTATTGTCGAAGAGTGTGTGGGAGGAGACAGAGTTTAAAGGAAAGAATCATTTTTTTTATTCTTGGTAAATTTTCACATTAACTACAACTGACCGCTCACATTCGATATTTCGATTTTTAAAGGTTTTCGGGCATGCTGACAACGAATATCAGTTAAATTTGGAGCTGATAAGTTTTTTATGAAAACATATCATTTCCAACGTAAAAGTTAATATAATCTTTGGCAGCAATTTTGTTTTCACAACCGAGCAGTTAGTAATGCATGCGCGCAACGTAAGCAAACAACAAAACAAATATTGTTTACTCGCTCCCACTCACTGGGGAAAATAGAGGGTGTTTATTCCGAAAGTCGTTACGCATGCGCATTACTAATTACTCGGTTGTGAAAAAAAATGGCTACCAGGGATTACATAACCTTTACGTTGGATAAGAAATGTTTTCATATCTACAAAACGGTTTATCAGCGCCAAATTTTATTGTGATATTCGTTGTCAGCATACCCAAAAGTTGACATTTTGAATGTAAACTGCGAGTTGAAGTAAATGTAAAAAAATAACGAATTCTTATTTTCTTAGCTATGTAACGAAACTTCCGACAATTATGCAAATAACCAAGCCGTGGTAATGTCACAGAAACAAATGCAGACATCAAGATCGGGGGAGGAAAGTGCTTGTCGGTGCGACAGGTACCCTTTACAAAATGAAGCGGTCGTCAATGCTCTAAACCTTTGCAAGATGTCGGACGACCTGGCAAACGTCGAACGAATTTCACCCATGACAGGTTGATTATGGATGCAGACTAAGAAACTACTCATAGACCTAGAGAGGAAAACGTAGGAATGCGACCATATTCTTTTGGTTTTGAAAGTACGAGTCAGCGGTTTGGTGTTGAAACGACCGGCAATAAATACATTTTGCTTACACAGAAAAAAATAAAAACAAAAAATCAACTCGTGTTGAAATTCTTTTTTCTTTGTTCCTTTGAAAAAAAAAAAAACTACATTCAATGTTACAGCCATGTCCCTTGGCAATTATTTCTCTTATACTGAAACGGTTTCTACAGAGATAGACAGAGAGAAAGGAGGTGGCGAGAGATTAAGTCGGTGGGAGATACATTAAACAGTTTAAAACTATGTTGATTAATAGTAAATTAAATTTTAATGCGGTTGATAATATACTTTGTTTATTTCTTTTATTTCGCGGTTGTAAACTAGTTCATCAACAAACTTGTACTCCGAATGTTTCGTTTATAATTCTCCACATTTTAGGGAGGGCGTGGGTCGGAGGTGAAAGTAAAAAAAAATAAAAATGGCCTATGATGAATTTGACGACCATTTTAAAATGCATATATCTTTGTCTTGATATTCAAAGGAAAAAAATGAAAAACAAAAGAATCAGCTAAGAGTTCAAAATAGATTACTTTCGATAACTCGTAAAAAAAAAAAAAAAAAAATAGTAAACGTAACAAAACTAAATTCTTTACAGACCTGTATACATTTAATTTGTAGAAACTGTTGTTACGATTGTTCCCTAGAATCTTGTACGAGTATGACACGTAAGAACAGAAAAGGATTAAAGTTTTTAAACACCGACGATACTGATTAAATTGAAGCGGTTAGCCCTTAAAATGTCTGCTAAATGTTATCGCCAAGCAGTATGAGGCATATTAATCCATTGTATGGTTTCTTTTTTCTTTGGTGTTTGCGTAGTCACCTTCATGAATTCATCTTGCGCCGTCACGTAAACGCAAATTGTTTGGCAATGTTCCATATTATTTGCGTCATTAATTGTATTATGTAATATGTAATGTATTTCAATTTAATTTTGAAAAAGAATATTGTATAATTTTATATATTTATTTTTAACAGAACAAAATATATCCGTCCTTAACCCTAGCATTAACAGAAAGAGCGATTAGTTACAACTCGGGAAAGAAATACAAAATAATAAAGGGTGACCCCCCCCCCCCCCAAAAAAAAACGGGCTCCAACTCTAATTAGGCCCCGTTTCTTAGTGTTTAATACGAATGAAATGAAACTTTGGTCATAAATAGTTTATTATATTCAAAAGATCACATCAAAACACTAGGGTCTTTGGCCTTTTTTACTCCGTTCTACAGGATATGTTCTATATATACTTTCTATGCTTTTTTTTGTGTGTGTGTGTGGGAGGGGGTCACCGTGTATGCAAAAAAAAACAGAAAACAAATTAATACAGTTAATTAATTTGCTGTATTTCTGCTTGGAGAATCAGACAAAATTAGTCGATAAAATTTAGCAGACATTTTGGTAGCTATCCGTTTCAATATAACCACACTACAAACTACATAAAAGCATAAGTATCAACCAAAGTATTTAAATGAATGTATATATTAGAGCGAGTACGTACGTCCAGCAGGCGAACATTTGTAAATACAAGAAGAAAAGCATTACTTAAACCGTTAAGAATGTTAAAGTATTTTTCACAAACTGGAATTTTAAAAGTATCTTTTTTTAAATATTTACTTACCTAATCATGGATTCATTTTCTAAATAGTGTTTTAAAAGATATGCCATTCTTTAGTTTTATTTTAACTTTTACAAGGAAACAATCCAAACGCGCTTATAGGCGAGTCCATACAATTTGATTAACTACCAACTCACACTAGACCCAACGAAACGAAGGCTAAGTGGTTTACAACACAGGCTAAGTATCATGTTTCAAGTTCGAATTCAGTTCGTTCCACTGAGAAATTTTGACTTAATGATATTGGTAACCTTCCATGGTTCCTCTCGTAAGTAACCGGTGTCTTTATGGAAAGAATTATAACATCCTTATGTCGATTCCTTTAACTTAGAGTTAGTTGTAGGAGACCGATTTCTTATATTATTTTTCCAGTCTAACTTTATCTAAAGCTAAGTGACTAGCTAGAAACGTCATCATTATTGTCATGATTCGATACGTTTATTTAATGGTAACATATTCACTGGTAACACATCGAATAATGACTTTCGATTTTTCCGTTGTTAATACTGCAAATTTTATAACGTGGCCGTTACACTCGAACTGTGTTTGCTAAAGTTTAAACCTCTCTCGGGCGCTAACGCCCTCTGGTACTATCGAAAAGGAACAAACAAACAGAAATAAATAAATCCGACTTGGCTCATTTTTTCTGTTTTAGCAAAATACACTTATTACCTTTACTTTTAAAACAATTCCTGCTGCTTGTTTTTTCTAACTGTACATTTCGTTTGCCATCTCGACATCAGCTTAAACGTTTCTCGTCACCACCACGGGCAACACGTCCATCTCACTGGGTTACATTTTCTTTCTCTAATCGACCACATGCCGGCCGTAGCTAGCCATTTCTCGTCTTTTATCTTTTTTTGACGGGAGCTTTGCTTCTCCCCGACCACCTGCTGTTCTGTTTTCCTTTTTCTTGTCATAAAGGCACCGCACACTTCCTAATCTGCATATATGCTTTTTCGGCTAATTCGCAAGCCAGCTATCCTACAGCTCTTTCTGATATTTCCCATACGCGCTCTGTTACAGATTGCCCAAGATGTAAAAGCAGAAGATTTCAAACGAATCCCTTGCCATTTTAACGTCAACTTCATGACCTCAAAATCTAAAGCAAAAAAAAAAAAAAAAAAAAAAAATCGGCGTTTTCAACCGGAGAAAACAATTCTTTGTTTTCAGACATGATTGTGTTTTTTTTTTTAATGGATTCAAAATTCTATGCGTCTTTATTGCTAAAAAATTAACGAAGAATTCAAACGGCTTTGCAATTTCCAGACGCCATTTCCAGAATCGTCGACATTTAAGAAGTACAACCCTTTCAATAGACTCGCTCAGATTTTAAATTAAAAATTAATGCAGAATAAACGCGGGATTATTTTAATAAATTTTTAAAGTTATGCCTGTTAAAGAGCTGATCGATAATTTATGATGTCCTTTGTAGAGTTACTGGGCCCAGCAATAAAGTTGCATGCGTTTTACTCATAGACAGACATAAGTTAAACACACACGTACACACGAGTGCATAAACACATACAAACACACAACCATACATTTGTAGAGTTAAAGAGTTGATTCATCACTTATAAAAAGCTAATACTTGTGTTACTCAAAGTGGAGGATAAATATAAAACACGCGCGAAAGGATATAATTTTTGTGAAAACTGATATAAGAAAGAAATTACACGTTGTGCTAGAATTCGATTGGTTGAAAATTGGGCAAATATGTTATTCAAGTTCAAGCAGTAAAAAAAAGACCCTTTTCTGGGTGTATTTTTATGGGATTCAGGTGTCGGGCTTATAGTTGTAAGTGAATTTATTTTTGTCTATTTATTTCTTTTATTCTGATCATGTGTATATCTGGTTGGTTGAAAATAATTAGGCTAAAACATCTTTAGCTTTAGTCTGTAGTATTACTGGACTCACTATTATAGTTATTCATAGCGGAGGATAAATATAAAACACGAATGGAGGCAAAGGATGAAAAATTAATTTTCCCGTTAAAGAAATGAAACTGGTGATATTAAAATTATAAACGTACACACACGCACACACACACACACACATATTATTTATTATTTGAGGGTAAACAGTTACATATGGTCGCTACAAATAGCCATCTTTTTCAGTCAAAGAGACTTCCTCAGGCGACCTAGAACCTCTCGACGCCAAAATGAAAAATGGGAAAGCTAAATGGGAAAGCCATATATATATATATATATATATATATATATATATATATATATATATATATATATACATGAAATAAGCGTCTACATTAGTATTTTTTGCAGTTTACATAGCTGCTGCTGGTTCTCTAATATATTATCGTTTGCACTTGTGAACACACATGAAATAAAAACACGTACATTGATTTATCACTAATGTCATACACATAAAAGCTGCTTGCGTGCCATACACTTCTATGCATGAATGGCACATTAAAGCGCATACGCTAGATGTATATGTGCAGAATTCAACAGTTCCGTGTGTAGTATTTTGGGATCTATTGATTGTTACGTGTTGCATTATAACGGAGAGGAGAGATGTAAGCTTCAGCCATGAAGCATGAACAGCGAACCCCCTTAAGATATGGGTATACAGTCTTGAAAGCTTTCTTTTTTAATTTTGTAAACTAGATAAATTTCCTTTTTGTTAATGTAATTTTCAGGTCTAAATTTAAGTTTTTTTTATTTTGATTAAATGACTAGCTTCGAGTAAGGCTATGAGTTTAATGTCGTCTGACAATGTCGTTTAAAACTGAATCAGTAAATTTATTGCGACTTATTGTAATTTTGTTTATAATAGCGATATAGTGCATTAGTAAAAAAAACAAAAACAACAACAACAACAACAAAAACGGGATACACTATATGTCTAAAATAACGATACGTTTGTTATCACCTAGAGACTGATCACGTTTAAACCTAAGAGATATTCCCTCGTTATTTTTGGACATATAGTGTATCCTGTTTTTTTTCTAATACACTATATCGCTATTGTTTTAAACGTATCGTCTCCCATTTTATTTTAAACGTATCGTCTCCCATTTTATTTTAAACGTATCGCCTCCCATTTTATTTAAACGTCTCGTCCCCCCATTTTAATTTAAACGTATCGCCTCCCATTTTATTTAAACTTATCGTCTCCCATTTTAATTTAAACGTATCGCCTCCCATTTTATTTAAACGTCTCGTCCCCCCATTTTAATTTAAACGTATCGCCTCCCATTTTATTTAAACTTATCGTCTCCCATTTTAATTTAAACGTATCGCCTCCCATTTTATTTAAACTTATCGTCTCCCATTTTAATTTAAACGTATCGCCTCCCATTTTATTTAAACGTATCGTCTCCCATTTTAATTTAAACGTATCGCCTCCCATTTTATTTAAACGTATCGTCTCCCATTTTAATTTAAACGTATCGTCCCCCATTTTATTTAAACGTATCGTCTCCCATTTTAATTTAAACGTATCGCCTCCCATTTTATTTAAACGTATCGTCTCCCATTTTAATTTAAACGTATCGTCCCCCATTTTATTTAAACTTATCGTCTCCCATTTTATTTTAAACGTATCGCCTCCCATTTTATTTAAACTTATCGTCTCCCATTTTAATTTAAACGTATCGTCCCCCATTTTATTTAAACGTATCGTCTCCCATTTTAATTTAAACGTATCGTCCCCCATTTTATTTAAACGTATCGTCTCCCATTTTAATTTAAACGTATCGCCTCCCATTTTATTTAAACGTATCGTCTCCCATTTTAATTTAAACGTATCGTCCCCCATTTTATTTAAACTTATCGTCTCCCATTTTAATTTAAACGTATCGCCTCCCATTTTATTTAAACTTATCGTCTCCCATTTTAATTTAAACGTATCGTCCCCCATTTTATTTAAACGTATCGTCTCCCATGTTAATTTAAACGTATCGCCTCCCATTTTATTTAAACGTATCGTCGCCCATTGTATTTAAACGTATCGTCTCCCATTTTATTTAAACTTATCGTCTCCCATTTTAATTTAAACGTATCGTCTCCCATTTTAATTTAAACGTATCGTCGCCCATTGTATTTAAACGTATCGTCGCCCATTATATTTTAAACGTATCGCCTCCCATCTCACTAGATATTATTAATACAAAAAAGCAAACCCCTCGATCCAGCTTACAAAAAGTGAGGGCGAAACCAGTCAGCTGACTTACTCCAATAATTTTTTTTTTCATTTGCCACTTTTAATCATTAACATCAAAACAGGTCTTCCTGTCATGATTACAATATATATATATATATATATATATATATATATATATATATATATATATATGCATGATAGAAACTTCGTATGTGTATGTGCGTGCGTGTGAATTCGTTCCTACGGACTCGGAAACGGCTGGGTCAATTTAAAAAAATTTTACACGAAGATACTTGCATATTTGGGAGTGTTTTACGTTGGTTTTGTCTCGGAATGCGTCTGATAAAGATGAAAGTAGTACCACTAAAACGAGCGATCTTTTGTGCTCTAGATTTTATTTTCCTACGTAGTCACCACCATTCTCAATAAATTTTTGTCAGCGATGAACAGCCGTTGGTCGTAAAAGTCTGGCGCCAGTTTTGTCAGTCACATCTACTGTAGGCCATTCTGATATTGATGAACCCATCTCTTAATTATGCTGACATCAACTTCGTAAAAGTTGGACAGGCGCCGGTAAATGTTGATCAGTTCAATATTTTTCTGCATGGAAAGAATTCAATGACGAATCTCTGCTTCTGACGCACGTCCATAACAATATTTGCAACAGAGAAATGAAAGTCTCAGGTTATGAATGCATAAGTCCAATCATCATAAAAACGCAATTTGTAATTTTCTCTAATCTATTCGGATGAATTTTTAAAAAAATTAGAGGCATTATTTTTGGAACGTCCCTCATATCTATCTATCTATCTATCTATCTATCTATCTATATATCTATCTATCTAAAAAGAAACTTTGTCTCTGTGTGTGTGAGTTCGTTCTCCAAAGACTCGAAAACGTCTGGTCCGATTTTTATAAAATTCCACACGAAGATACTTTGTATGCCTTGCAGCGTTCTCAGGTTTTGTATTTAAATGTCTTCGATGAATATCGATAATCAATAATCGATATTCGAAATAACCCAATGAAAGAAGAAACAGGGGATTTTGACCAAAGTCCCAAAGCCTAACATCACAAGTGCATTTGAGAAGTCTTATTACCACACAAGCGTTAAAGCCCGACATATAAAATCAACAGCAGGTTATTTGATATGACAGAGGCTCGTTCGAAATGAATATTTCTGTTTAAAGCACAATCGCATCATTATACTTGGCTTTTTTCATTTAAAACTTTAATTAAAGCCATTATCACCGCACAATCAGTAAAGTCATGCATATAAATAGTAGGTTCTTCGATATGACAGGGGCGCGTTCCAAAGTAATGTTTCTTTTAGAGGACACTTGTAAAATGATACTTGATTTTTGCTGTTTAAACTTTAATTCAAGCCTTTATATATAAAGAAATAATTTTATAAAATCAACAGTAAGCTCTCTACAGTGCAATCTAGACTGCAGCAAAATAGTAAGTCACTGCTGTTAGGAATTCTAAGCTTCCTCCCGATGCATTGCGATGGGTCCCCAACTAGATTTCGATTTGATTAAAAAACTGGATGATTTCCCTGATTTTCGATGACAATAAAAAATATGCGATTGTCAAACATCGGCTGATCCTCTTTAAATCCCGTGTAACGTCGGGTCTCCCTGCTAGTATACACAAACTGCCACATACGGACAATAGTGGAAGGTGTCAGTGGTCAAGTGGTTAAGGACACGAACTAGCGACCTAGGTGTTCTAAATTCAAATTCAGTTCTTTTCACAAAAAATCATTTTCACTTAATGTATTGGCAACCTTTACGTGGTCCCTTCCGTGAGTACGCAATATCTTTCTAGAAAGACTTCTGACAAGAAACGTATCGGGGGATCCAATAGACTCATCGGATTCATACGATATGATGATGACTGAGAGCGGTTTAATATATTTGTAATCTTTTATTTTTCTTTTGGTAATGTTTGTCAGATTTACCTCCGAATCTATGAATCTAGATCGGATGACGTCCATGGAAAAAGGCGGCACGATAAAAGGACAAGGTAGCATAAAACTAGGTCGTCAAGGTGATGGCTAGAATCCATTGAATAGCGACGAGTTTCATGGGGTAAGCAGCATCCGGTTTTTGAAAATAAATCCTATGTCAGTAAAGGGAATAAATCTAATTCCGCACATATCCACACACATATCCACCCACATATCCACACACACACACGCACACACACACATATTCCCCAAAACCTCTCGTCTTGATGAAGGTGAGATTAAAACTTGCTGCTATGGTTTCAACTAATCTGAAATAACATCAAGGGGAGACTTGATTCCAAATATTTCTCATATGTCATATCTCTCCTCTTTTGAAAATCGGGTACGATTGTGAATATCTCCCGTATCAAATAATCCGCGTACACTGTGAAATTTACTTAATGTATGAAAACCAAAAAAAGAGAGATATAACCTATGAGAAATATTCGGAATCAAGTCTTCCCTTACTGTTATTTTAGAGCATTTGAAACCATAGCAGCAAGTTTTAATCTCCCCTCCATCAGGGCCAAATGTTTGGGGGGAAATATTAGATATTTTGTAATTCATATGCAAAAATAGAAAAAACAAATGACTATGATGGAAATATTGGTAAAGTGGCAGTATCTTTCTACGAACCAAAACATCCTTTAAATTTTGACTATTATACGTTTTCGAGGCTGTTGAAAACGAAAATAAGTTGAATTCCCAAGAAACAAATTGTTTCCAAGATATGAATAAATTATAATTTTAAAAAGTGGAGAACTTCTTTTCTATATTAATTTAACCTTAAATGAACACTCACTTTATAGCAACCTTTTTTTTGGAGGGGCGTTTATTTATTAATTTTTTTAGAAGTGGTGTCTATTTGGTTATTGTAGCCTAGTAGACCAACACAAAATCGATCTTAAACCCCTTTTTCTATAGGTTTCCAGGTGTGATGAAAACCAATGTCGCATATACACTTTCCGCAAATAAGTATTTTTCCGGGTATTAAGCAATGTAATTATTTATGCCATAAGTGGTGGACATTATTGTACGCGCTAGCGCGCATATTTTTCTTAATACCCGGAAAAATACTTATTTGCAGAAAATTTAAATGCAATATTCGTTTTTAATAGACGCGACAAACTTATAGAAAACAAGCTTTTTTAAAAATGTTTTGTGTTGGTCCACACCAGGCCACAATAAACACCACCCCCTAAATACAAAAATAATAAACACCCCAAAAAGTGGCCATGAAGTGGCTGCTCATTTAGGTTAAATTATATAATAAAAGTGATCTCCAACTTTTTTTATGCGACCTTATAGAAAAATGTAACATAGCCCACTACACAGTTTGGGTCATTACCTTTCCAATGAACCTTCATTTGTCAAATTCTGATCAATAATCGTCCAGATAAACTTGCACAAAAAGGTGGTATATGTATATATGGATATATATATACACTGGCAGCCAAACTGAATAGTGAATTGCTCATCTTTGGTTTTATGGGACAAAACTACATGAAAATTAGCAGACTTTTGGAAAATTATACTAATATTCTATGGTTAAAATTTTATAAGAATTACTGAAAAAATCCCTTATATTTTCAAACCCATAAATTATTCTCAAATTTGCCTACCTTTGCATATAGAGTATTCTAGCACCAGCTCCAGTGTTGCTGCTCTGGTTGTCTCCCCTACATTTGTCGGTTTTGCTGCTTCGGTTGTCTCTTTTACATTTGCCAGTTTTGCTGCTTCGGTTGTCTACTCTGTGGCCTTGCAACGCCACTAATATATATATATATATATATATATATATATATATATATATATATATATATATATACTAGCAGACCACCCGGCGTTGCCAAATCGTATGATATGCGTAAATATGATATTCACGCAGATTACGTATTTATCATTATAGAAATAATTCTCTATTGATCATTCTATTGAACCAAATATATAGTAGTGAGATCAAAATTATATATATATATATATATACATATATATATATATATATATATATATATATATATATATATATATATATATATATAAACATTTTTGGAAATTCAAATGCTAACATTTTTTCTTTTATATAACTCTTGTTTATTTCATATTGGATCTCTTCATTCCATCCGTTTCGTTAATGGGATGACAATTTTATGCTTTATGTTTTCATAAAATTTTTCTTTCTAATCAACTCCTCAGATGTGATTTCCATCCGATGTTACTAACAAAAAGTTAATTTTGTATATGATTACCCTGGCGCCTTCGTTTGGGGAAAAGAAATTCCATCCCCACGTTGTTACAGGTCGGCCATCTTGGGTACCGTGCAAACCAAAATTCTTCTATTATCTCTCTCTTTCTCTCTCTCTCTCTATATATATATATATATATATATATATATATATATATATCACTTTGGTGCCATCAGCTAGAATTCAAACCAAAACGCACAAGTCTCCATTCTCATTCCTTAGCCACTGAGCTACGTCCATACGTATATATATAGTCCTCTAAACAGCGTTGAACCGACTACGTAGATAAAAACTTTGAATTTAGCTTAGATTAAGTGGCTTACATAATTTGTCTTCTTTATATATATATATATATATATATATATATATATATATATATATATATATATATATATATACATATATAGATGTTTCTTTGTTTTAGTTTTAGCGATATGTTTTGAACGAATTCAATTATTTACGAAAGTGCATTTTTACCTAAATGCGAGTTGAGAATAATTCTCCCTTTAACCAATCCGGTACCCCCACGTAGGGAGCGATATATATATATATATTATATATATTATTTTTTTTAAATATAATTTTTTTAAATATAATTATCCATAAATTATATTTAAAAAAATAATATGTATATATATGTATGCATGTATATATATGTGTGTGTATGTGTGTTTGTATGTATTTATATGTGTGTGTGTGTGTGTGTGTGTGCGTGAGTTTGTGTTTATGCCTGTGCGTGTTAGATATATTTTAAAACTGTTTGATGTGATGCGTAACGTTTCGCCAGATCAAACATCTCGTCTCTTCAGACAGCAATAAAATCAATACGTTCGATTGATTTTCTTGCCAATCGCTTGAAATGAATTACTAAGAAGCGATTTCATATGTTTGTTCACAATCACAACTAAGATATTATACTACAATAGAGACGTATCCGTTTTGTTTTGTATTTTTTTTTTCGTTTAGACTTTTTAGTTTGGGCAATAACTACGTCGACGGTTTTCTCATCTACTTAAAAATATTTTATATATTTATTCTAAAGCCAAAACCATATGGTAGTTTATATGTGGTTCAATCAAAATTGGAATAAGGATTCAAAACGTAATGTTTGGAAGCATAATATCTTTTTTAAAACTTAGCAATGATTAGGGTTATGACTAGAGCATTTTTTTTTTATTATTTTGACTCTCGAGTATATATCCGACACGGTTAATTAATTGAGAACTGCATCACTGCATCTAAAAATATATAAGATATTAACTGATGCAGTTTCGAGAGTCAAAATAATGAAAAGAATATTCTCTTGTCATAACCCTAATAATGATTCATAAGAATTGTGCAAAACTGCTTATTATCAAAAAATATATGGCAACAAGCCATACACAATCTTCTGGAGTTCAACTCCGTATAGAATTGTCAGGGTAAAATGGATGGAATTAATTTTATTCGGTGTTTTATATACACGAGGTGCCTTCAATGTATTTTCTTCTTTTTTGTAAAGGCATTTCAAATTGTCGTAGACTCTTTAAAATTTAGTACGTTATTGCTATATATCTTATAGGATGACTAGCCAATTTTTATGGTTCCAAGCTTAAATGAACAGCTACAATAGGAAGTAGAATACACCCTACTAAAGCCTGATTGCCATAGCTGGTGATTTTTTTTAAAATGAAATCTGAATCTGAGGGCACTTTAGAAGTACGATATGTAATAAAAGTTTGCTTCAAACTTGGTAAAAAAAATGCCACAGAAACGCATAGAATGTTCTAGATTACTTTTAGGCCATCTTTCTTGAATCGGACATTTTGAATGACAGAAGTGATTTAAAGAAGGCAGAGAGTTTGGTAGGGATCGTGAGAGGTGTGGGAGGAGTAAGGAAGTCATAACACCAGAGTTGATTGGCCAAATAAAGGATTTCATAGATAAGAACCTTCGTATGTCTATAGAGACAATAAGTGCACAGTTTGATGTCAGTGTGGAAACTGTACACACGGTTATTCGCGAGGAACTGAAAATGTGAAAGATTCCCGCAAAGTTTGTCCTAAGTGTGCTCCATCCTTGTTACGGACTATTTGACCAAGATGGGTGTCAAGACAATACTTCACCCTCCCAATGGTCCAGGGCCTGCTCCCTGTGATTTCTGATTATTCCCTTAGCTCAAGAAAAACCTTGAAGGTTGT
Source organism: Euprymna scolopes (assembly GCF_053919585.1). Classification (NCBI taxonomy): domain Eukaryota; kingdom Metazoa; phylum Mollusca; class Cephalopoda; order Sepiida; family Sepiolidae; genus Euprymna; species Euprymna scolopes. The sequence continues at coordinate 55,295,351 of NC_136518.1, forward strand.
TGTTATGAGACAAGTGAGGAGAGGAAAGAGGTTGTGAGAAAGGGCATTGACATGCCCATACCAAAGAACTTCCATGACGCCTTCCAGAAGTTATTGTAAATGGACAAAAGGTGCATTGACGCCAGGGGAGAGTTCTTAGAAGGGGACTAGAGTTTAATTTGTGTAAGCATGGGGTATATTATGCCCAGCCTCAAGGCTTCTGAACTGAAAGAATCAGAGAATACATCTGGTCTAGAAAAAATTCTTGAAACCAAACGGTTACCGACCAACCACGCTGTTCTTAAATCACTTAATGCAAATGATGTTGAAATGTGGGTGGAACAAGATTTTTTTTACATAGGCATCACCACATTATCAAGGCCCAGAGGCCACTCAAGGATAAGGGTTAAAGAGTGTACAGTAGAAATTGGACAATATAGTAATCATTAGTAATGAAAATTTGGTAAATTTGATAACTTATATGGAACGGCTCATCAAGAACTTATTTACGTTAGACTTGAAGACAACCATATTGTAGTCAGCCGGAAAGCAGGAAAACGGAAGACAATTCTACAGGCGTGCAGTTCTAAGAAAGAAGCTTTGTTCATAGAATCTACGTTTAGGTTTAGGCACAGATAAAGAGTGGGGGAATTATTGATAGTGTTTACAGCTAGACGAGTGTTTCTTGTGAAAGTTTGTCGAGGGGGGACCATAGATTGAAGCTCAGTCGAACACTTTCCACGAAAATAACGATACATCAGAGACAAACTCGCAACATCTCTTCTGTGAGATAGAGGTTGCAAGGAAGATGAGGAAACTACTGATCAATATCCTGAAGGCAGTAATGGTGATGAAAATAGCGACAGCTCTCATTCTCATGATGAAGCAATATCATGGGATGATGCAGAAAAGTCTATGGAGACGGTTATAAAATTTCTAGAACAAAGTCCTTACTTTACTGACAACTATGTTTTGCAAACAATGTCACTCCAAAGAGATATAATCATAAAGAAGCTACACAACCAAGAAATTGTAGATTTTCGTGATCGCTTACGGAATACAATGGCAGCACCTGAGAGCTCAATCGATGAAAATAGAAACTGCAATGAGACTCATTCAATGAATAAAAATAACAACTGTATTTTACATAAATGTATGATTTCTGTAGATGATAACTTAGGTAATAAATACCTAACAAGTAAGAGTAGATTTAATTTATTTTCAATGTTTTTGTTCCTGGTAATAATATTTAACAATTCTTACTTGCAATATATCGTGAACTGAACTTAATACATACTTTAAGTATCATATAAGAATGGATTTCATTTTCTATTTCTTAATTCTTCGAAAATTACAGTTAACTGCAGCACATTTTTTTAATCACGATACTTGAACAGCATCCTCTAATTTGAACGAAGCGGATTATAGGAGTTATACTGTATATGTATATATATATATATATATATATATATATATATATATATATATATATATATATATATATATATTTTGTGTGTGTGTGTGTGTCTGTGTGTGTCTGTGCGCATGCTGTTAGAATATTCAGTTGGAGGTGAAATAGAAGAAGAAGAAGAAGAAGAAGAAGAAGAAGAAGAAAAAGAAGAAGAAGTGAAATAACGACAACAATAAAAAATATCTCTTCGTGAAGTTGATTCACTTCTGCTGACGTTTCGGTACATATCACGCTGGCATTTCTAGGATTTGGCATATCTCAAGAAGACATATTTTATGGAAACGTCATGTTAATTGTGTAAAGTCAGTTTCGCATAAATAGTGATTCCAGTCATTACTTATCTATCTCTTATTATGTTAAAATCCTGTTAAGCTACGCTTGTTTCCTTAAGGCTTTCTTCCTACATATTTATTCCAAATAAATTTTAAATATTTCTTTCGTTTTATCATACAGTCAGGCTTATAAAATGCAACCCACGGTAATTGTAGAATTAAGTCATAATTTGCAGTTTGTTCACTAAGTTACCTATCTCCGGGTGAGTTTTTTTCTATAACTCTCACCCTTCCCCACTCTATGTTGTTGCATCGTCATCTCTTATTTCATACTCTTACTACTACTCTCAATTCTTTCTCCCACTATCGCCCTCTCTTTTCATTATATCATAAAAAAATCAATATAATTATCATATATCCCTTTATATATATATATATATATATATATATATATATATATTGCATGATATATATAATATATAATATATAATTTTTTAATATTATTTTCACGTTGTATCATTTTTATGTTGTCGAAAGATCCTCGTCGACAACACAAAAAAAAATATACAACGTTAAAGTGCACTTCCGGTTATAAAAGAGATGAGTACTGGCTGAATAGAGCTGGACATGGGCATCTAAAACGGTCCCTAATTATCGAGTTTGAAACCGACGGTAACGATGACTTATCTCATCTAAACTTTCTGTAAACAAAAACATAAATAATACGCTCTTATTTTCGGATTTTCCTTATAATTGAGCACTCCGCTTGATTTCCCCCTCCCCCCCAAAAAAAAACTATATATATATATATATATATATATATATATATATATATATATATATATATACTAGCACGGTGACCCGACGTTTTCGGGATTTAATGATGATCAACGAATATTTCACACTCTCATATTTGAACTGTCATCGAAATTGGTTAAATTTGCCCATTTTTCAATCAAATCTATTGCCTACTCTAGTTGGGGACGCATTGCAGTTTATCGGGAGGAAGTTCACAGGTCTCTATGCCTAGTTTACAATACGTTGTAGTCTAAATTGCATTGAAGAGAA
>NC_136518.1:55303140-55308140 GCF_053919585.1 Euprymna scolopes
GAGCTGCCAAACAGCGAAACAGTAGTGTATGTGGATGACTATATATATATATATATATATATATATATATATATATATATATATATATATATTACTTTTTCCTGGTAATGATACATCTTATTCCGATAGAATACTTACGAGTTAATCCATATGTAAAAAGTCGCAAATATTTTCCCAAATATTACTTTAAACTGAACTGACATCTATGTCTGTAAATAAAATATATCGATATATGCTGCAATGTGCTTCAGGATGTATTAGAAATAAGAAATGTGTGCACGCATTGGGTTGTGCATATGTGTGTATGAAATACACACATATACACATCTCCCTCCCTACGCTAGCCCGTCCCGACCAAACGGATTGGCGAATCTTGCGTAATTGCCAGAGGACATTAATATTGGATTGAATGTCGTATTACTTTCAATAAATGCGCCTTAAAAAAACCCACATGAAATCGATAGAGAAAGAAAAAAAAACGATCAATATGTTTGCTTATAAAGATTTTTTTTATCAACATCATTTTCCCTGCTTCGTGCCCATTTAAAAACGAAATGAAAAATGGAAACGAACATATTTAAAATAAAGTTTGTCTAAAAAGATGAAATTCAATTTTGTCATTAAATTTTCGATTTGGAGTAAATATATTTGCAGAGAAATACATTTTTTATATCAATATGATTATAGGCATCAGCATCGTATACACACACGCACACACACACACACACACACACACACACACACACACATATATATATATATATATATATATATATATTGACCTCTAAGAAGCTATTATTACTGATTAAAACGCAAATCAAATTTGCTACACAGGTCCGAATCTCTTATATATCAAGTTTCAAGTCTGGAGAGAATTAACGGAGTAGTTTTTTAAAATCATTTTGCACAAATACAAACAAGGTTATAATACACACACACACATACACACACACACATATATATATATATATATATATATATATATATATATATATATATATATATATATATATATATATACATACATACTAGCAAAAGTACCCGTCGTTGACTGGGTTCAAAAACAGCCTACAGAAAATGGACTCTGATTCATGAAAGTATGATACGTTATGAAAAAGAAGGGTTGTAAAGAGATAGCTTCGAATGTGGGGGTATCAAAACCAAAGCAAAATATGATGAAAGTAAAAATAGAATAGATAAACCCCATAATTTATTATACCATACCTGTTCACACTGAAACACTTATTACAATATTCTGTGGATCTATATTAAAAAAAAACCTTGGTAAACTTTGTGACATATTTCCGTTCTATGGAGGTCAGGCGCGAACGAACACCCCATAATTTTATTATACCATATTTCTTCAAACTGAAACATAATTATCAAAGTATACTTACGCAGATAGATATGAAAAGTCTTTATTAAAGTTTGTGCCTATTTCCATTCTATGGAGGTCAGGCGCGGACGCAGACCCCTCAATTTTATTATACCATCCCTATTTAAGTTAAAACATACTTATCAAAGTATTATTATGTACGTCTATATCAAAAACACTTGTAAACGTTTTTTTTTTCATCTTTAATTTTTTTATTTCCATACTTTGTGGGCCAGGCGCGCACGCAGACCCCACAATTTTAATGAATCATCATTATGCCAGATCAAATGTACCCATTCTTGTGTCTCGATACATCTTCTATCATTATATGTAATCAGTTTTCTGGTCTAGAACATTTTATATACAAATGTAGGCAAATTTGGGTATATTTTATTGGATTCTTGAGTATAGGTTCTTTTTTACCAATTGTTATAAAATATTAATCATAGAATAGTATTATAATATTAAAAAGTCTTCAAATTTTCATGTAGTTTCGTCCTGTAGAACCGAAGATATTAACGTTTCTATATGTAATTTGACTACCAGTGTATATATATTACATGGTGTTCACCACTTATAAAGGCCCGGAAGCTACTCGGGGATAAGTCCTATTGCGTGTACAGCAATCAATAGGATAGTATGGTAGTACTCGTTAGTATTGGAGATTTGATAAAGTGTATTACTTAAGGGGGCGGTTCATCAGGAATTTGTTTATGTTGGAGTCGAAGACATCCAAGTTGTAGTCAGGTGGGAAACAGACAAGCGGAAGAGAGTCTCGGAGGCGTGCACTATTAAGAAAGAAGCTTTGTTCATGGAATCTACGCTTTGATTTAGGCACAGATAAAGAGTGGGGAAAACTATTTACGGTGGTTTCAGCTAGATGGTTGCTTATCGTGAAAGATTAGCGAGGGGAGACCAGGGATTGGAGCTCAGACGAGCACTTACCATGGACGTAACGATAAAATAAAAACAGGCTCGCAACGTCTCTACTGTGGGAGAGAGCTTGCAGTGAAGAGAAAAGGGCACCCCCCACTAAGCCACGAAGTCTATTTTGTACTGTGTCACGGTAGGATAGGCTGTTTTTAGCATCTCCTGCACAGATGTATATCTATAGGTATATTACCTCTTATGGCATTTTTTTAAAGTTTCAAAACTCAGCGACTATTTGTAAGAATTTAACAACCGAAGGTCGTTGGAAAGGTAATGACATGAATTGTTTGGTACGCTATGCGATTTTTACCATAAAGATCGCATATTTAGGGGGGCATGCATCATTCACAGCGGATTTTACTGTTTTAACCTTTTAGAAATAAGCAACCAATCATTATATTTTTACAAACTAAGGTTTGTTTGAACAGCCTTTAGTTAAATTCATGGAATAGTAAGCCATTTATGCTGCACATTAAATGTGTTAATGATTTTCTGCATTTGAATTGCAAAATATCTGATATTTACCCCCAAACCTCTGGCCTTGATGGAGGGGAGACTAAAACTTGCTAATATGATTTTTAGATGATCTGAAAAAAGAAAACAGCAGGGAGGTGGGGGGGGAGCTTAATTACAAACTTTTTAGATTATTCTCAATGATTTGTTATATATTTGGTGTAATAAGTCTATTTTGAATACATCGATTGAAATATAGCAATGATTTACCATATATTTATTTCACCAAATCTATAGACAATGTTCGAACGTTCTATTCGGGTGTAAAAAAGAAATTCCCCATAATCGCAAACGTTTTAAACTCCCATGAGTCGTCTTCAGGCGCGCGATGAATTAAACATTGCATTTAGTGAATTTATTGAAAAATCGATTACAATCGTATCCTCTCTTTCATATTGAGCCTGATTGACGGTCGGTTTGCTTATGCGAATTAGTAGGGCTTCAATGATGGAGAGGTGTAAGGTACAATGTGTAGGGTACAATGTGTAGGGTACAATGTGTAGGGTACAATGTGTAGGGTACAGTGAGAAACGAATAAAATAGCGGTATTTTTTTTATTAATATATTTCTGAATTAATTTTTGGGGAAATACTGTGTTAGAAGACGTTGGTTAATGGAACCATTAGAGGAAGCAGGTGGCATAGGAGCTGGTGAAAACTACTAGTTATAATCATGCCAGTATATGAATTGTCTTTGGAGACACATTCGCCTACAGCTCATTTAAAAACATACACGGCGTTATTATTTCTTAGTAAATTGTCGTCGGGTGTCGGGTTATTGCGTATTAATTATTTTGGATTTTTTGTAATAAATGATAAATCGCAGTTTAGAGTTGATTTTTTTTCTATGGAGGAAATGTGTTTATATACGATATTTTAAATTATTTTTTCGTCGATTTTATAATTTGGATGCATTTGGTTGCAATAGAATTGATTATTATTAGTAGTAGTAATAGTAGTAGTGTGTTTTTTTTGTAATGGCGGTTACATTGTGTTTATTTTGTGGATCGACGATATGATTAAGGAAGTTGTTATTAATATGAGGTTGTTTAATGTCAGAGAGTGCCTTTTAAAATATTTTGTTAGCAGATGAATTGCTTTTAGCTGGGTAAATGAGATTTTTTACAACGGTCATTTTATACATTCACTGGTGTTACAGTATCCGTGTCCATCAACTATAATATATATATATATATATATACTCCTATAAATTATTTTTTTCCTTTTGTGTGTATTGATATTCATATTAAACAACTCTTTTTTTATTTAGAAAGAAAATAGAATTTTCTTATATATGGGTCGTTGAATTGCATTCACTAGCAAAAGATCTAGCTAATTTGCATATTCTTTTAAACATTCGTTTTAATTAATTCCCTATTAGTTGCTTCGGTTTTCTAATGGGATGATCATCTTTAGTTAACTATTACGTGTAATTATATTAATACAGATATTCTACATGATTTATACTTGCATAATATTTGCGTAAAAAGTTTATAGTAAACACAACACTGTTTCCATAAATATTTATGCATACGTATATATTTTTGTTTAACAATTTTTGCCTACCAAACTCCTCCTAGAGTTTTTGTCTACAGACATGAAACTTCATATTTGAATCCATGCAAAACTTTATATTTGCGTTTTAGCTTGGTAAACCTGTGCAAAAGTGTGAAAATTAAAAAAAAAAAAATACCAGGAGAAGGTCGAACGCCGGAATTACGAATGCATAACGTAGTAGCTATTGGTTCATGTTTTAATTTTTAGCCCTGCAGTAAACATGTTTTCATAGCCCAATCATTGACAGCAGAGGCAAAATGGATCGTGAGCTGAACGTGTTGGTTTCGAATCTGGGTGGTGGCGCATGAGTCTTTTTTTTAATACTTTTTAAATCATTACTATAAACTGCATCCAATCTCTCTCTCTCTCTCTCTCTCTCTCTCTCTCTCTCTCTCTCTCTATATATATATATATATATATATATATATATATATATATATATATATATAAGTGAAAATGTCTGTCTGTCTTTTCTATATGGTAGTAAAGGAAGATTATTATATAGAAAGGCATTACTTTACATATTCACACTTTTTAATATTTTAATATATACGTATGCACATAATCTTATGAACAGTACATAGGGCCCGAACAAAGCCGAGCGGAATTGCTGGTATATATATATA